>NC_135958.1:73819215-73849215 GCF_053455715.1 Rhinoraja longicauda
CTGGGTTACTCCAGCATGAGTTACTCCAGCATTTTGTGCCTATCTTCAGTGCAAACCAACATCTGCAGGTCCATCCGACACATTGAGTATAGTAGTTGGGAAGTCACGTTGCAGTTAAATAAGATGTCGGTGAGGCCAGGTTTAGTGTTCAGTTCTGGTCACCATGCTTAGTTTAGTTTAGTTTTGAGATAGAGTGTGGAAACGGGCCCTTCGGCCCACCAAGACCGCGCCGACCAGCGACCCCCGCACATTAACATTACCTTACACGCACTAGGGACAATTTACACATACACTGAGCCAATTAACCTCCAACCCTGTACGTCTTTGGAGTGTGGGAGTAAACCGATCTCGGAGAAAGCGCACGCAGGTCATGGGGAGAGCGTACAAACACCGTACAGACGGCACCCGTAGTCGGGATCGAACCTGGGTCTCCGGCGCTGCAAGTGCTGTAAGGCAGCGACTCTACCGCTGCGCCGCCGTGACTGCCCCACGTTACAGGAAAGACGCCGTCAAGCTGGAAAGGGTGCAGAGAAGATTTGAGAGGATGTCGCCTGGACTCGAAGGCCTGAGCTGTCGAGGGACGTCAAGCAAGGCCGGGACTTTATTCCTCGCAACGGCAACGCAGGAGGATGAGGGGTGGATCTTAGGAGTGAAATGAGAGCATGGCCAGGGTGGCGTGCGTCTCTGATGATGATGATGATGATGATGATGATGATGATGATGATGATGAGGCTGGCTGCCTTTTCGAGGCAGTGACTCAAGTCAAGTCAAGTCAAGTTTATTTGTCACATGCACATACACGATGTGCAGTGAAATGAAAGTGGCAATGCCTGCGGATTGTGCACAAAAAAGAATTACAGTTACAGCATATAAATAAAGTTAATAAAGTTAATATAGAGAAGACAAAATTTAGTCCCTGAAGTTATAAAAGTTGACAGTCCTGATGGCCTGTGGGAAGAAACTCCGTCTCATCCTCTCCGTTTTCACAGCGTGACAGCGGAGGCGTTTGCCTGACCGTGGCAGCTGGAACAGTCCGTTGCTGGGGTGGCAGGGGTCCCTCATAATCTTGCTTGCTCTGGATCTGCACCTCTTGATGTATAGGTCCTGCAGGGGGATGAGTGTAGTTCCCATGGTGCGTTCAGCCGAACGCACTACTCTCTGCCAATCCCTTCGACGATTAGGAGGTCAGTAACCGTGATGGGCCGGGCAGTGCGAGACCAAGGAGGGAAAAATAGTAGCCGCAGGTAAAGCTAACACCAGTGCCTTTTTGTGCAAAGACTATCTGCGGGCAAGTAGTCAGTGTTGGTGGAGGTGAAGGGTTGGGGGATAGCTCGAGGCTGGTGCCTTGAAGTGGTGTCAGGATAATGGGCGTTTACATTGCAATTGCCACACATCATCATCATTTTATCAGCAGACCCTGTTTGAACTAGTCTTGCATTTGTTTTTATAACATTATTGCCGGTTTAATTAAATTAATGAGAGCCTATTACCATCGACACTGGTTGCCACGGCACCTTACAGATGTGTTGGCACGGGTGAAAATACTGTCAGTTGGTGGGATTTTTTTTTTACCTTTCAGTCTAACAAGGTTGAAGGTTCAACTTCACAAGAAGATCATGAGCATTTTCCCCAGCGTCCAACCCATATTAACCTGTCAACCAACTCCACTGAAGCAAATTATCTGCTTGTTAACCCGTACAAAAAGGACGGGTTGCATCTGAACCCGAGGGGAACCAATATCCTGGCGGGGAGATTTGCTAAAATAACTGCGGAGACTTTAAACTAGTACGGTTGGGGGGAGGGACTCATACACAGATAGCTAATAGGCAGTGTGTGAGGCAGGAGGCAGAAAAGGGAACCACTCAGACCCAATATGTAGGAGAGAAAGAAGGGAAAAGAAATAAACTGAGAATAAGAAATGATGGGTCCCTTAAATGTGTATATTTTAATGCTAGGAGCATTGTAAGAAAGGTGGATGAGCTTAGAGCCTGGATTGACATCTGGAAGTATGATGTTGTGGCGATCAGTGAAACATGGTTGCAGGAGGGTTGCGATTGGCAATTAAATATTCCAGGATTTCATTGTTTCAGATGTGATAGAATCGGAGGGGCAAGAGGTGGGGGTGTTGCATTGCTTGTCAGGGAGGATATCACAGCAGTGCTTTGGCAGGACAGACTAGAAGGCTCGATTAAGGAGGCTGTTTGGGTGGAACTCAGAAATGAGAAAGGTTTAGCAACTCTTATAGGGGTGTATTATAGACCGCCAAATAGGGAACGAGAATTGGAAGAGCAAATATGTAAGGAGATAGCAGATATTAGTAGTAAGCACAGAGTGGTGATTGTGGGTGATTTCAATTTTCCGTATATAGACTGGGAATCACATTCTGTTAAAGGGCTGGATGGTTTGGAGTTTGTAAAATGTGTGCAGGATAGTTTTTTGCAGCAATACGTAGAGGTGCCTACCAGAGAAGGGGCAGTGTTGGACCTCCTGTTAGGAAATGAGATGGGTCAGGTGACGGAGGTATGTGTTGAGGAGCACTTTGGGTCTAGTGATCATAATGCCATTAGTTTCAATATCATTATGGAGAAGGTCAAATCTGGACCAAGGGTTGAGATTTTGGATTGGAGAAAGGCTAATTTTGAGGAGATGAGAAAGGATTTAAAAGGAGTGAAATGGAAATTGTTGTTTTATGAAAAGGATATAATAGAGAAATGGAGGATATTTAAAGGTGAAATTTTGAGAGTACAGAGTCTTTATATCCCTGTTCGGTGGAAAGGAAAGAATAATAATTTGAAAGAGCCGTGGTTTTCCAGGGAAATTGGACACTTGGTTCGGAAAAAGAGGGAGATATACAATAAATATAAGCGGCAGGGAGTAAATGAGGTTCTTGAGGAATATAAAGAATGTAAAAGGAATCTTAAAAAGGAAATTAGAAAAGCGAAAAAAAGATATGAGGCTGCTTTGGCAAGTAATGTAAAAGTAAACCCCAAGGGGTTCTACAGATATGTCAATAGCAAAAGGATAGTGAGGGATAAAATTGGTCCATTAGAGAGTCAGAGTGGACAGCTATGTGCTGAGCCGGAAGAAATGGGGGAGATATTAAACAATTTCTTTTCTTCGGTATTTACCGAGGAGAAGGATATTGAATTATGTGAGGTAAGCGAAACAAGTAGAGTAGTGATGGAAATTAGGAGGATTAAAGAAGAGGAGGTACGGACACTTTTGAAGAATATAAAAGTGGATAAGTCTCCAGGTCCTGATAGGATATTCCCTAGGACATTGAGGGAAGTTAGTGCAGAAATAGCAGGGGCTATGACGGAAATATTTCAAACGTCATTAGAAACAGGGATGGTGCCGGAAGATTGGTGCATTGCGCATGTTGTGCCTTTGTTTAAAAAAGGTTCTAAAAGTAAACCTAGCAATTATAGACCTATTAGTTTGACGTCTGTGGTGGGAAAATTAATGGAAAAGATACTTAGGGACAATATATATAATTATTTGGATAATCAAGGCCTGATTAGAAACAGTCAACATGGATTTGTGCCTGGAAGGTCATGTTTGACTAATCTTCTTGAATTTTTTGAAGAGGTTACCAGGGAAATTGATAAGGGCAAGGCTGTGGATGTTGTCTATATGGACTTCAGTAAGGCATTTGACAAGGTTCCACATGGAAGGTTGATTAAGAAGGTTAAATCGTTGGGTATTAATAGTGAGGTTGCAAGATGGATTCAACAATGGCTGAATGGGAGATACCAGAGGGTAACGGTTGACAATTGTATGTCAGGTTGGAGGCCAGTGTCTAGTGGAGTGCCCCAAGGATCTGTGTTGGGTCCACTGTTGTTTGTCATTTACATTAATGATCTGGATGATGGTGTGGCAAATTGGATTAGTAAATATGCAGATGATACTAAGATAGGTGGAGTAGTTGATAGTGAGGTAGATTTTCAAAGTCTACAGAGAGACTTGGGCCTTTTGGAAGGGTGGGCTGAAAGATGGCAGATGGAGTTTAATGCTGATAAGTGTGAGGTGCTGCATTTTGGCAGGACAAATCAAAATAGGACGTACAGGGTAAATGGTAGGGAATTGAGGAATGCAGTGGAACAGAGGGATCTGGGAATAACTGTGCATTGTTCCCTGAAGGTGGAATCTCATGTGGATAGGGTGGTGAAGAAGGCGTTTGGTATGCTTGCCTTTATAAATCAGAGCATTGAGTATAGAAGTTGGGATGTAATGTTGAAATTGTACAGCGCATTGGTGAGGCCGAATCTGGAGTATGGTGTGTAGTTCTGGTCGCCAAATTATAGGAAGGATGTCGACAAAATGGAGAGGGTACAGAGGAGATTTACTAGATTGTTGCCTGGGTTTCAGCACTTAGGCTACAGAGAGAGGTTGAACAGGTTGGGTCTTTATTCTTTGGAGCGTAGAAGGTTGAGGGGGGACGATAGAGGTTTTTAAAATTTTGAGAGGGACGGACAGAGTTGACGTGGGTAGGCTTTTCCCTTTGAGAGTGGGGAAGATTCCAACAAGGGGACATAGCTTCAGAATTGAGGGACAAAGGTTTAGGGGTATCATGAGGGGGAACTTCTTTACTCAGAGGGTTGTGGCTGTATGGAATGGGCTTCCGGTGGAAGTGGTGGAGGCTGGCTCGATTTCATTATTTAAGAGTAAATTGGATAGGTATATGGATAGGAGGGGATTGGAGGGTTATGGTCTGAGTGCAGGTAGATGAGACTAGGTCAGGGAGAATGGTCGGCATGGACTGGCAGGGCCGGACAGGCCTGTTTCCATGCTGTAGTTGTTATATGTTATAGTTTTTCAGTCAGAGGGTGGTGAAGGTGTGGAATTCTCTGCCTCAGAAGGCAGTGGAGGCCAGTTCGTTGGATGCTTTCAAGAGAGAGCTGGATAGAGCTCTTAAGGATAGCGGAGTGAGGGGGTATGGGGAGAAGGCAGGAACGGGGTACTGATTGATAGTGATCAGCCATGATCGCATTGAATGGCGGTGCTGGCTCGAAGGGCTGAATGGCCTACTCCTGCACCTATTGTCTATTGTCTATTGTTATATGTTATCAAAACGCTTGTGGGAGCTGGCGAGTTTTAGTTTAGTTTAGACGTGCAGCATGAAAACAGGCCCCTCTTCTCCCCCAGCTCTGTCTCTCCCCCCCCTTACTCTCCCCCCCCCCCCCCCCACACTATCCTCTACCCCACCTGGACTTGCACCTATCTCTCCCCTCCCCTTCCGCCGCCATTCCTTCCTCTAGCTTCACAATTCACGGCTTTAGTTTAGTTTTTAGTTTAGAGATACAGGCCTTTTCGGCCCACCGGGTCCGCGTCGACCAGCGATCCCCGTGCATTAACACCATCCTAAACCCACTAGGGACAATTTTTACATTTACCAAGCCAATTAACCTACAAACCTGCACGTCTTTGGAGTGTGGGAGGAAACCGAGGATCTCGGAGGAAACCCACGCAGGTCTATACGTTTCCTCCCACGCTCCAATGAGTGCACAGTCAGCACTCGAGTCTTCTTCCTCAGAGTCTTATGAATGAATTCCACGCAAGGTTGGTCCAAATGGTAACGTTCGATTCTTTTTTCTTGCAACCATTGTACTACGGATGGCCAAAACAAGGAACTGCAGATGCTGGTTTTGCAGAAAAGTACACAAAGTGCTGGAGTAACTCAGCGGGTCAGGCAGCATCTCCAGGGAACACGGATAGGCGAAGATTCGGGTCGGGACCCGAACGCGGGTCTCTGTAGCAGCTGTGAGGCCACAGTTTAAGAATAAGGGGTAGGCCATTTAGAACTGAGATGAGGAAAAGCTTTTTCAGTCAGAGAGTTGTGAATCTGTGGAATTCTCTGCCTCAGAAGGCAGTGGAGGCCAATTCTCTGAATGCATTCAAGAGAGAGCTGGATAGAGCTCTTAAGGATAGCGGAGTCAGGGGGTATGGGGAGAAGGCAGGAACGGAGTACTGATTGAGAATGATCAGCCATGATCACATTGAATGGCGGTGCTGGCTCGAAGGGCCGAATGGCCTCCTCCTGCACCTATTGTCTATTGTCTATTGTCTATTGCTGCGCCACCGTGCCGCCCATTCAAAATTTAACTAAGCCCAGTCAGGTCGTCTTTGTGCAGACTCTGGTGACAATGCAACGTTGCTCTTTACTTATCGCCCTGGAAACTGACCGAGTGCCCACTTTTTCCGTGGAGGAGTGGGGGTGGGGAAAGTTACAGTGACATCGGCAGACGGCCATTTTGCTTCCTGCTGGCACTTAACCCGCTGCCAAAGGGAACTTTCAATTCGAATACCAAATGACTACTCCTGGTTATTTTTCAAGATCCTGGAAGGGTTCTGACAGCAGCATTTAGAAATCAGCTAGCGTGCAAATTAAAGGAAAGTTTTTTGCAACGAGAGACGTGTATTCTTGACGGTTCCCAAATCCCCAGTTGCCTCTCGAAATGGTGTACGTTACACGCAAGTGGTGACTCACAACGCAAACTCACTGACCTCGAAGGGATAAACTTAACGTAACACCCTGCGCTCCGATCTGTGGGTATCTTTAGGCTGCGACATCGGTGGTCATCTCATCAACTGGACTCTCCTATGAATCAGCCTCAGACTAACCAAGGGGCTTCATTGCAATTGCAAAATTAGCGAAGTAGGCTGTTATTGTCACTGTTCACAGGTTCACAAGTTATAGGAGCAGAATTAGGCCATTCGGCCCATCGAGTCCACTCCGCCAATCAATCGCGTAGGAAAATAACTGCAGATGCTGGCTCAAATCGAAGGTATCACAAAATGCTGGAGTAACTCAGCAGGTCAGGCAGCATCTAGGAGAGAGGGAATGGGTGACGTTTCGGGTCGAGACCCTTCTCCAGTCTGAAGGAGGGTCTCGACCCAAAACGTCACCCATTTCGGGTCGAGACCCTTCTTCAGTCTGAAGGAGGGTCTTGACCCAAAACGTCACCCATTTCGGGTCGAGACCCTTCTTCAGTCTGAAGAAGGGTCTCGACCCAAAACGTCACCCATTCCCTCTCTCCTAGATGCTGCCTGACCTGCTGAGTTACTCCAGCATTTTGTGATAACTCCATTCAATCATGGCTGATCTCGCCCTCCTAATCCCATTCTCCTGCCTTATGCCCATAACCCATAACACGTGTTATAATCGAGAATTTGTCTATCTCTGCCTTAGAAATATCCACTGATTTGTCCTCCACAGACCTCTGTGTCAATTAGTTCCACGGATTAGCCATCCTCTGCCTCAAACCAAAAGGAAAGAAACTAGAAAGGGTTTTTGATCTATTTAAGCTGAGGTAAAAACCTTCTTGTTACTGGAAACCTCCCTGGACTCAGTTGTAAAACAGCTTTCAGACTGCACAGTTCTGGGATCACTTTCAAGAACGAATGCCGGGTTTTCTTCAGAGAGTATTTGTAAAAGAAGGGAATTCTCCTTTCAGTTGAAAGTCATCCCACTTCAGAGAGTAGTGACAATGGAGTCTATGGGGCAGGCTTCAGGGAAACCTTTGGATCTTCGGCTGGAGAGAGCGGTTATGGAGAGGATGTTTCCACTAGTGTGAGCATCTAGGACCAGTGGTCATAGCCTCAGAATTGAAGAACGTTCCTTTAGGAAGGAGATGAAGAGGAGTAATTTCTTTAGTCAGAGGGTGGTGAGTCTGTGGAACTCATTGCCACAGAAGACTGTGGAGGCCAAGTCAATGGATATATTTAAGGCAGAGATAGATAGATTCTTGATTAGTGCGGGTGTCATGGGTTACGGGGAGAAGGCAGGAGAATGGGGCTTGAGAGGGAGAGGTGGATCAGCCACGATTGAATGGCGGAGCAGACTTGATGGGCCGAGCGGCCTAATTCTGCTCCTATCACTTATGAACTCATGAACTTGTGAGCCATGGCGTTTTTGGACACCGCGCAAGAATATTTCGGAAATTTGCAATGGGAAAGCAGGATAGTTTTCCTGCATAAAACATTCCTGACTCTGAGGGAAAGGGCAAAATTCATTTATTGCCAGGGCTGTCGGAATTAAACTGGGAATCATTCAGATGCAATGCTTCAATATAACCATATAACCATATAACAATTACAGCACGGAAACAGGCCCGTTCGGCCCTACCAGTCCACGCCGACCACTTTCTCTGACCTAGTCTCATCTACCTGCTCTCAGACCATAACCCTCCAATCCCCTCCCATCCATATACCTATCCAATTTACTCTTAAATAATAAAATCGAGCCTGCCTCCACCACTTCCACCGGAAGCTCATTCCACACAGCCTTCAATGATGAAGCAGTAAAAACCTTGCTTTAACAGGCCTGATAACAGGTCGGTCGGTGACGCCAGGACTATCTGTTGAGCCTTCCCGAGGTGTCGTGGGCCCCACTCAACGATACACCAGTGAAGAGAGGTGCCCACTTGATAACCCCATTGATCTACTGGCATCTACATGATCAGGTTTCTTTTAATGTGCTTGTTAACAAGTAGGTAGCTGATTATTGCTCGTGGAGTTAGTTATCGTCCTCAGCATTAGTGGGCATCGGCAGTTTAGATGTGGAGGAACGAACTGCAGATACTGGTTTAAACCGAAGATGGACACAAAATGCTGGAGTAACTCAGCGGGACAGGCGGCATCTCTGGAGAGATCTGAAGAAGGGTCATCGTCGTCGGCAGTCACTCGAAGCGAGTATGGCTGTCCTCCGTGAGGACGCCTGTGCGTGACTTTGTCTAACGTGGGGAGGCTGGTGCACAGGCAGCCACCACACGGTCCTTGACAGATCTGGGTCAGGATCCAGTGGCGTGATGTCCAAGACGACCGGGGACCCTTTTCTGCTGCAGCCTTCATCCATCCGCCTTCCCAGCCGTTGTGACGCTCCACTAAAGTCAGCCGTCACCCTCCCTCCGCCTGTTCCACCGTTGAGGTCTTGGTTGGATTGCTCTTTGTCAGGGACCTCCCCCTTGGCCTTAACGCCACGGGTGGCTCTACCAGGAGCGTAGCACCAGACGGCATCGCTCGTAGGATCTCAGGACCACACAAGCTTCTCCACCACGACAATTCATGGAGAAGAAGAATCTTCGCTGAGTTACTCCAGCATTTTGTGTCAAAGCAGTTTAGCTGCCACTTTGGCTTTGGGCTTGGTTTTCTTGGTTGAGCACTTTATCCTGGTGTTACGGCACCAGTAATTTGAGTTTTAATTGTGATCTAACAGATTTTGGTCGCAGCGGGCAGGGCCTTTCTGATGGCTGCATGCGCCACCGCGGCTCATGCCATCTACAGGCCAGACCTTCCGCCGGAACGCACAGGGAGAACGTGCAAACTCCACATAGACAGCACCCGAGGTCAGGATCGAACCCTTGCCATAAAAACACAGAAAATAGGTGCAGGAGGAGGCCATTTGGCCCTTCAAGCCAGCACCGCCTTTCACTGCGATCATGGCTGATCATCTACAATCAGTCACCCGTGCCTTCCTTCTCCCCATATCCCTTGATTCCACAAGCCCCTAGAGCTCTATCTAACTTAGTGTCCTTCGCTGTGAGGCAGCAGCTCTAAACATATTAAATTCTTAAGGGATTGGGACTAGCTAGATACAGGAAAAATGTTCCCAATGTTAGGGAAGTCCAGAACTAGGGGGGGTCACAGTTTAAGAATAAGGGGTTAGCCATTCAGGACTGAGATGAGGAAATACCTTTTCACCCAGAGAGTTGTGAATTTGTGGAATTCTCTGCCACAGAAGGCAGTGGAAGCCAATTTACTGGATGCTTTCAAGAGAGAGTTAGATATAGGTCTTAGGGCTAACGGAATCAAGGGATACGGGGCGAAAGCGGGAACGGGGTACTGATTTATCATATCATACCATATCATATATATACAGCCGGAAACAGGCCTTTTCGGCCCACCAAGTCCGTGCCGCCCAGCGATCCCCGCACATTAACACTATCCTACACCCACTAGGGACAATTTTTACATTTACCCAGCCAATTAACCTACATACCTGTACGTCTTTGGAGTGTGGGAGGAAACCGAAGATCTCGGAGAAAACCCACGCAGGTCACGGGGAGAACGTACAAACTCCTTACAGTGCAGCACCCGTAGTCAGGATCGAACCTGAGTCTCCGGCGCTGCATTCGCTGTAAAGCAGCAACTCTACCGCTGCGCTACCGTGCCGCCCCTAATAATAATAATATATTCCTTTAATCGTCCCACACCAGGGAAATTTAGGATGATCGGCCATGATCGTATTGAATGGCGGTGCTGGCTCAAAGGGTTCGAATGGCCTACTCCCGCACCTATATTCTATGTTTCTATGTTTCTACCAGCTGTGTCACTGTGGTGCCATAGTACACAGTACCAATCTTAAATAACATCCTATCCAACATACTCTTTACTCTCCAGGTTCTACCTGCCTCATGTTCTCAGGTTTCCATTTTTTCATGATTTTATTCTTTAATTCATTTGTGAATATTTACATGAATATTTCCTCAGAGTCTTACGACTGAATTGTACCCAAGATTGATCCAAATGGTAACGTTCATTTCTTTTCCATTACAGTCATTGTACTCCAGTAACAAGATGTATGGTCGAAACAAGAAACTGCTTTTCAAAAAAAGACCCAAAGTGCTGGAGTAACTCAGCGAGTCAGGCAGCACCTCTGGAGAACGTGGATTGGTGACGTTTTGGTTCGGGGCCCTTCTTCAGACCGAAACATCACCTTATACTCTCCGCAGAAGCTGCCTGACCCTCTGAGTTACTCCAGCACTTAGTGTCCAGGATGGGTGGCAGCAGACAGTGCTGGCTCGAAGGGCCGAATGGCCTACTCCTGCACCTATTTTCTATGTTTCTATGTTTATAATTTTTTATTTAAAAATTATTTTTTTTTAGAGATACAGCGCGGAAACAGGCCCTTCGGCCCACCGAGTCCGTGCCGCCCAGCGATCCCCGCACATTAACACTATCCTACACACACTAGGGACAACTTTTACATTTACCCAGTCAATTAACCTACAAACCTGTACGTCTTTGGAGTGTGGGAGGAAACCGAAGATCTCGGAGAAAACCCACGCAGGTCACGGGGAGAACGTACAAACTCCGTACAGACAGCACCCGTAGTCAGGATCGAACCTGTCTCCGGCGCTGCATTCGCTGTAAGGCAGCAACTCTACCGCTGCGCCACCGTGCTGCACGGCTCTAATGGGCTCTAAAGAGACAGATGTCATTCCGTCTGGCCTGTGGGCTTCACAAACAGGCATCCTGTTTGCAACGCCCTGCAATATATATCACATGAGTACTCTCTGATTAAGCATAAGGTTGACAGCATCGGCAAATCAAATTAACCTCCAATCCAATCTGCAGGTCGACCGCCTGCTATTATGTTATAATGGGATTGATTTGAAAGATATAAAGTTCCTTCTGAAACTGTCGCCCTTCAAAGCACTTCAAATTCATCAGACCTCCAAAAGGTTGTCAGGCACAAATGAAATGGCAGGTTAGCTGTTATTCTTTTCCTTGACTCCCCTGCCTCCTCTCATATTAACATCACTCATTCAACTGGCAAGGCACATCGTGAGTTCTGTCTCCATCGATGAAGCCAAGGCTCGCCCAGGGTCCGCCCGAGAGGCTTTTGTGGCGTTGATGCCAGTGTTTTTTTAGGGCAAAAGCATCTCGCGGTTGTCACGAGAGGACAAGTTGTCTGACGAAGGGTCTCGACCTGAAACGTCGCCCATGCCTTCTCTCCCGAGATGCTGCCTGACCTGCTGAGTTACTCCAGCATGTTGTGAATAAATACCTGCGGTTGTCAGGAGATCGGTGCGGAGGCAGAGCCTTGTTACGTTGTCAGCCAAGTGGCAGCTTAATGGTTAAAGGCATTTGTTCCCTCTCAGTGAAGCCCAGGCCAGGAGCAATGCAATTTTTCCATTAATCATAAACACCAACAGGGGAATGTGAGGTACATATGGTGTCAATACTCTTTAATTATGGATAATGATCTTCTCTTTCCTGAGCTGGACGTGTCGGAACAGAATTCCCGTCGGGGGCTTTAGTCCCATTGTTGGAGGAAACATGCGCGAGCAGGGATAGTGCGTTTGACCGGGACACTCCCACAGTGAGGTGGGGGATACAATGCAGCGTCGCTGCCCCCTTCAGGATACGGGGAGCACAGGACGAAGAACGGAGGCAAGTCAGCCGAGATGAACTGGGCAACGGACTGAGTTTAGAGTTTATAGACAATAGACAATAAGTGCAGGAGGAGACCATTCGGCCCTTCGAGCCAGCACCGCCATTCAACGTAATCATGGCTGATCATTCTCAATCAGTACCCCGTTCCTGCCTTCTCCCCATACCCCCTGACTCTGTTATCCTTAAGAGCTCTATCTAGCTCTCTCTTGAATGCGTTCAGAGAATTGGCCTCCACTGCCTTCTGAGGCAGAGAATTCCGCAGATTCACAACTCTCTGACTGAAAAAGCTTTTCCTCATCTCAGTTCTAAATGGCCTACCCCTTATTCTTAAACTGTGGCCCCTTGTTCTGGACTCCCACAACATTGGGAACATGTTTCCTGCCTCTAACGTGTCCAACCACTTAATAATCTTATACGTTTCGATAAGATCCCCTCTCATCCTAAATTCCAGTGTATACAAGCCTAGTCGCTCCAGTCTTTCAACATAGAACAACATAGTTTAACATAGAAACATAGAAAAATAGGTGCAGGACTAGGCCATTCGGCCCTTCGAGCCAGCACCGCCATTCAATATGATCATGGCTGATCATCCTAAAATCAGTACCCCGTTCCTGCATTTTCCCCCTCCCCTCTCTCCTCAACCCCCCCTCCCCTCTCCCTTCTCCCCCCCTTCCCCCCTCCCTCCATCCTCCCCCCCCCTCCCCTCCTTTTAAAGTTTAAAATGTGAATAACTTTAAAAATATAACACCGATTTCAATAAAACTGCTTGCATTATCACTAAATGGTGACAATAGTGAGTAAGGTGGGCTTAAAATTGTCGCGCTGTCGTGTGCTGTTTTGGATGAAGTTCAGTCACAAACAAGATAACAAAAGAGAGTTTTAGTATATAGGTGAATGATCTCTTGCTAACCACTTTGCCGCTGTAACACTGTAAATTTCCCCGGTGTGGGACGAATAAAGGAATATATTATTATTATATTATATTATGTTCCCATTGTGGGAAGATCTCGGAGAAAACCCACGCAGGTCACGGGGGGAGCGTACAAACTCCGTACAGACAAGCACCCGCAGTCGGGATCGAACCCGGGTCTCTGGCGCTGAAAGCGCTGTAAGGCAGCAACTCTACCGCCGCGCCACCGCGCCGTCCCATCGTCTCAGTTGTGTGTCTCTTCCTGCGTTAGATTTCAATAACTTCAGTGGAAATGAGAAGGAGCCATAATAGGTGGCTGAGTCAATGTCCCCTACTTGCACTCTTGGTCAAAGCCAAGATATCTGGCGCAGTATCCACCAGGGGCGGGCAATAACTTTAATCGTCAATAAACTAAGCCTACTGTTTCTTTCAGCTGTCAGTGGAGAAATCACGAGGCATCGCCAAAAGCCTGTCCACGAGCATAACAGCCCATTGACTGAGACGTTGATAAGTCGGGCCAATTTTTGATCTCCCCTTTCCTGGAGTGGCGGCAGCAGAATGGTGGGACTAACCAAGTTTGCTGCTCCACCGGGTTTTCCAAAGGTCCACGGGGTATTGTTGATAGTTTCTTTGTGCAAAGCCAGTGGCTTTAAGACAGAAGAGCGTTCAGCCCCATTAATGTAGAGCTGGTCAGCAATCACCGATTAATCCAGATATTTGGTCCCCAGGCAATGGGCACAAAGCCTCCATTTTAAGTCAACTCGTGCCAGGTTCCTTTGAAGGAAAACCCTAAATAACCCACTTCTGAGAAATATTTCTGTACAACTCTCCTCATTAATTTCACTTTCGTTAAGCTCGAATTTCACTTTCACTGGTCATTGTCTGTTTTCTAGGAAAATAACTGCAGATGCTGGTACAAATCGAAGGTATCACAAAATGCTGGAGTAACTCAGCAGGTCAGGCAGCATCTAGGAGAGAAGGAATGGGTGACGTTTCGGGTTGAGACCCTTCTACAGACTAGATGTTCAGATTTCTCTTCCTCAGAGAGATATCGCGGCTCAGTTGTTGATTAAATTCTGTGACAAAAAGTAATTGCCAATAATTACTGGAGTTTGGCGGGTAATCTCACTGAGATATATATAAAATTCTGCATGCATTGATGGGTTAGATTCCATCTGGGGGCATCGTGACAAGTTGACCATTTAGGACAAATATGAGGAGGAATTTGTTCATGCAGAGGGTTATATATGTTAGAGTCATAAAGTCACACAGCATGGAAACAGGTCCTACGGCCCAACTTGCCCACACCGACCAACATGTCCCAGCTACACTAGTCCCACCTGCCTGCGTTTGGCCCATGTCCCTCCAAACCTGCCCTATCCATTTACCCATCTAATTGCTAGGAATAGAGTCCCAGCCTGCTCAACCTCTCTTCTGTAGCTCCGACCCTCGAGTCCTGGCAACATCCTCGTAAATCGTCTCTGCACCCTTTCCAACTTGACAAGACCTTCCCGATAATACGGTGCCCAGAACTGAACGCAATACTCTAGATACATCGGAAGGAACTGCGGATGCTGGTTTAAACCGAAGATAGACAGAAAAAGCTGGGGTAACTCAGCGGGTCAGGCAGCATCTCTGGAGAGAAGGAATGGGTGACATCTCGGGTCGAGACCCTTCTTCAGACTCTAGATGTTCAGATTTCTCTTACTCAGAGAGATATCGCGGCTCAGTTGTTGATTAGATTCTGTGCTAATATTAATAGCCTTTTAGACGCTAAAGTGTCAGAGGATATAGGGATCTGATGGGATAGTGGGCTTAAAGCGTGACATGGGATTATGATCTTACTGAATGTTGCAACAGGTATAAAGCAGCAACTTGGTTTCTCCAAGGAGGAGGGGCATGTGTGTAGTATAGAGTTTCTTGTGAGGTTGAGCTAAATGAGGGTAACAATCAGGGTCAGCACAGTGATGGGCCTTGATTATGATGGTGGCCTTGGCTCAGGAATTAAACCCAAAACAGTGAAATAACTCACCGGGTCAGGCAGCATCTCTGGAGAAAAAGAATAGGTGACGTTTCGGGTCACGAACCCTTACCCGTTGAGTTACTCCAGCATTTTGCGTCTGCCTTTGGTATAAACTAGCACCTGCAGTTCCTACCCCCACAACAGGAATTAAACATCCTCATTGCAACTGAATCCTTGTGCGCTATGTTCTCTACAGTTTGATGTTTTCCAAATCTTTGTGTCCATCGCTCTGAGCGGTGAATGATAAATAATAATGCCGATGACTTGTGTAGAAGGAACTGCAGACGCTTGTTTAAACTGAAGATGGGCACAAAGTGCTGGAGGAACAGGCAGCATCTCTGGAGAGAAGGAATGGGTGATGTTTGGGGTCGATTCTGAAGAAGGGTCTCGGCCCGAAACGTCACCCACTCCTACTCTCCAGAGATACTGCCTGTCCCGCTGAGTTATTCCAGCACTTTGTGTCCAATGCCAATAACTTCCTGAGGCCAATTCATCAACTGTGTACACAGAGTGTTGAAACAATTCCAGCAATTAGGGCTTCTGCTGGGTTGTTCAATACACCACAGAAAATTGAGGAAGACACATATTAAAGGCTGGCACCAGCACATGTGGTATTATTTTTGGAGTCATTTCTGTCTGTTGATCTAAAGTATTACATTCAAGTCAAACATCATCTGTGTAAGCAGTTAAAGTGAAAACTGATCTGTCTTTGTGTTGAGGCTCAAATGGCCGTCCAATTAGTTAAATGATTAGCCGGTCTAATATCAACAGAAATGTTCCTGTGTTGATTTGACAGTTACATCACCACACAAGCACAGGGCACTTCCTGTGGGCTTCTGTATGAACTATGGTCCTCCAGAGGGTTCAGGCCTTGTGCCCCTGACCTGCAAATCCCAAAGAAGCCACTTTAAAAATCCGCTCGACGCAAACGCCTGGCAGGCTAGCGGGCCACAGGACTCTCTTCAGACTTCACCTCAGACTTTAGACTTACAGGCCCTTCGGCCCACCGAGTCCGTGCCGACCGGCGATCACCCCCGGCGACCGGCGATCACCCCCGGCGACCAGCGATCGTCCCTGCACATTAGCGCTATCCTTCACATGCCGGGGACAATTTACAATTTTTTTATCAAAGCCCTGCAAACCTGCACGTCTTTGGAGCGTCGGAGGGAAACCGGAGCGCCTGGTGGGGAAACCCGCGCGGTCACGGGGAGGGTGTGCAAACTCTGGCACGGCAAAGCCGCTGCCTTACAGTGCCGAGACCCGTGTTCGATCCTGACCTTTTTTTAAAAAAATTTTTTTTTAATATATAAAAGTTTTATTCCAAAGAAAAACATACAAACATACTAAGCAAAATGTGATCAAACAAAAGCCGCCTGTATCGGCAGTTTACAAATTAAACAATTATCACATTAAAATCCCGCCATCTCTGTCAACAATACATTCAATCCCCGCGGCGACCAGCGTTCCCGGAAGACCTCCAGAGTCCCCGAGGACACCGCGTGTTCCCTCTCCAGGGATCGATCGATCCTGACCATGGGTGCTGTCTGTACGGAGTTTGTACCTTCCCCCCCCCCCCCCCCCCCCCCGTGACCTGCATGGCCTTTCTCCGAGACCTCCGGTTTCCTCCCGCACTCCAAAGAAGTCAAGGTTTGCAGGCTCGTTGGCTTCAGTAAAATTATAAATCGTCCCTGGTGTGTGTGTAGGATAGTGTTAATGTGCGGGGGCTGCTGGTCGGCGTGGACTCGGTGGGCCGAAGGGCCTGTTTTCCGCGTGGCGTCTCTAAACTTATCTAAAGAGTCACAGACCTATTGCATTGTTCTTCTTCAGAGCCAATTTAGTGAACTATGTGGAGTGCAGATGAGCGAAACAAATTGGTTCCTATTTGTCCCTCAGGGTCAAAATCTTGTGAAGGCTCTCTCCCGAAAATTGGCCTGTTTCAACGGTGGGAGTAATGACCTTTCGATCAGGGGTAAGAAGCTATTTTAATGGCGTCCTCAGGCATCTTCGAGAGTTATATTTAAAATTCAACCAAGTGCGACCATTGCCAAACGCATAACTTTACCTTCATGCTGATCTGCCTAATGCAAATTTGCCGGCACAGATCCCAGCACAGATTCTACATTCGATACAGTTACATGTAGACCAAAACTTGCATCCGAGAAATATTCACTAAACACACCAGAACCTATCAAATTCCATAGACGATTGAGGTTGCCAGTGTGAGATGATAGTTTGCTGCATGATGCTCTGAGGCCTGTTTCCATAACAACACATGCATATGGAAATATAAACCCAGAGGAGTTGGACATATCATTTGGAACTATTCCCAAGGCCACCACCCACTTATTAAATTAAAAATCATGGGAAGATGTGTAGGATGGAACTGCAGATGCTGGTTTAAACCAAAGACAGACACAAAGTGCTGGAGTAGAACAGCAGGACAGGCAGCATCTCTGGAGAGAAGGAATGGGTGACGTCTCAAGTCGAGGGATCCGAAGAAGCTTCACCCGTTCTTTCTCTCCAGAGGTGCTGCCTGTCCCGCTGAGCTACTCCAGCACTTTGCGTTTAAAGCATGGGAAGATGTTTCGTTTAGTTTAATTTATTGCCACGTGTACAGAGGTACAGTGAAAAGTTTTTGTGGCGTGCTAACCCATCAGCAGAAAGACAACACATGATCACAATTGAGCAATTTACAGTGTACAGATACATGATAAGGGGATAACGTTTAGTGCAAGGTAAAGCCAGTAATGTCCAATCAAAGATCTTCTGACGGTCACCAACGAGGCAGGTAGTAGTTCAGAGCTGCTCTCTGGTTGTGGTAGGATGATTCAGTTGCCTGATAACAGCAGGGAAGAAACTGTCTCTGAATCTGGTGGTGTGTGTTTTCACACTTCTGTACCTTTTGCCCGGTGGGAGAGGAGATGAGGGAGTGGCCAGGGTGCCACTCATCCTTGATTGTGCTGCTGGCCTTGCCGAGGCAGCCTGAGGTATACGTGGAGTCAATGGAAGGGAGGTTGTTTTGTGTGATGGCTGTGATGCATCCCGATAAAATGCTCTCTATGGTGCATCTGTAGAAGTTGGTGAGAGTTGTGGGGGACATGCCAAACCTTCCAAGCCTTCGATTGATATGTATACACTGCAATTTATACACTGGCTTTTATACACTGGAATTTAGAAGGATGAGAGGGGATCTTATTGAAACGTACAAGATTATTAAGGGGTTGGACACGTTAGAGGCAGGAAACATGTTCCCAATGTTGGGGGAGTCCAGAACAAGGGGCCACAGTTTAAGAATAAGGGGTAGGCCATTTAGAACAGAGATGATGAAACACTTTTTCACTCAGAGAGTTGTAAATCTGTGGAATTCTCTGCCTCAGAAGGCAGTGGAGGCCAATTCTCTGGATGCTTTCAAGAGAAAGTTAGATAGAGCTCTTAATGATAGCGGAGTCAGGGGGTATGGGGAGAAGGCAGGAACGGGGTACTGATTGTGAATGATCAGCCATGATCACATTGAATGGCGGTGCTGGCTCGAAGGGCTGAATGGCCTACCACTGCACCTATTGTCTATTGTCTATTGTCTATTGTTTATTGTCTATTGTATGGCGGGGTAGACTTGATGAGCCAATTTCTGTTTCTAGAACCTATGAACCTTTGAACAACGATCATGCTTGGCCATTTTCGGAGTCAAGAGTGCTTAATTGCCACCTATACTAATAACAGAACAATAAAAATATTTCTTACAGCAGCTTAACAGGCTTGAACAGGGCGCTCTTTTAGAGAGGAGGTGAGGAGGAACTTCTCTAGTTATGCTGGTTTGAATCGAAGATAGACACAAAATGCTGGAGTAACTCAGCGAGACAGGCAGCATCTGTCTGAAGAAGGGTCTCGACCCGAAACGTCACTCATTCCTTCTCTCCGGAGATGCTGCCTGACCCGCTGAGTTACTCCAGCATTTTGTGTCTACATAATCAACTGGCTTAATGGAAGTAAATTCCCCAGTCCCAAAGGAATGTTTACGTGGTACAGTGAACAATCCGTGCACATATAGACAATAGACAATAGACAATAGGTGCAGGAGGAGGCCATTCGGCCCTTCGGTCCAGCACCGCCATTCAATGTGATCATGGCTGATCATTCTCAATCAGTACCCCGTTCCTGCCTTCTCCCCATACCCCCTGACTCCGCTATCCTTAAGAGCTCTATCTAGCTCTCTCTTGAATGCATTCAGAGAATTGGCCTCCACTGCCTTCTGAGGCAGAGAATTCCACAGATTCACAACTCTCTGACTGAAAAGGTTTTTCCTCATCTCCGTTCTAAATGGCCTACCCCTTATTCTTAAACTGTGGCCCCTTGTTCTGGACTCCCCCCTACCTACTGTGGCCCCTGGTTCTGGACTATCTCCTACCTACCACAACCACTGAGTACCAGGCATAGCATGAGTTAAAATCTGATGTTGACTCCAGCTGCTATGCCTATGCCTCAAGTCTCAATGGTCCTTAATGGCAACATGGTGGCGCAGCAGTAGAGTTGCTGCCTTACTGCACCAGAGACCTGGTTTCGATCCTCACTACCGCTACTTGTCTGTACGTTCTCCCTGTGACCTGCGTGGGTTTTATCCGGGATCTCCGATTTCCTCCCACGCTCCAAAGACGCACAGGTTTGTAGGTTAATTGGCTTGGTATAATTGTAAATTGTCCTTAGCGTGTATAGGATAGTGTTAATGTGCGGGGATCACTGGTCGGCGTGGACTAGGTGGGCCGAGGGGCCTGTTACTGCGCTGTATCTCTAAACTAAACTAAATTAAGACTAATCAGCTCAAGATAAATTTACATTTACATGTATTTACATGGACAAGTTGGGTCAAAGCGTTTATTTCTGTACTGTATACTCTATGACCCTTTTGTTAAAAGTTCACTTTTAAAAATCTATCACAATTGATCCTCTTTAAGTAAATATTAACGTTTAACAGATCATATCAACCTCAAGGAGTTATTCTTTCCCTTTTGAGTTAAATACCTTTAGGCAGGTGCTCGATATCTATTGTGGAGTTTATAGACAATAGACAATAGAAAAAAGGTGCAGGAGAAGGCCATTCGGCCCTTCGAGCCAGCACCGCCATTCAATGTGATCATGGCTGATCATTCTCAATCAGTACCCCGTTCCTGCCTTCTCCCCATACCCCCTGACTCCGCTATCCTTAAAAGCTCTATCTAGCTCTCTCTTGAATGTATTCAGAGAATTGGCCTCCACTGCCCTCTGAGGCAGAATTCCACAGATTCACAACTCTCTGACTGAAAAAGTTTTTCCTCATCTCTGTTCTAAATGGCCTCCCCTTATTCTTAAACTGTGGCCCCTGGTTCTGGACTCCCCCAACATTGGGAACATGTTTCCTGCCTCTAATATGTCCAACCACTTAATAATTTTATACGTTTCGATAAGATCCCCTCTCATCCTTCTAAGTTCCAGTGTATACAAACCTAGTCGCTCCAGTCTTTCAACATATGACAGTCCCGCCATTCTGGGAATTAACCTAGTAAACCTACGCTGCACGCCCTCAATAGCAAGAATATCCTTCCTCAAATTTGGAGACCAAAACTGCACACAGTACTCCAGGTACGGTCTCACTAGGGCCCTGTACAACTGCAGAAGGACCTCTTTGCTCCTATACTCAACTCCTCTTGTTATGAAGGCCAACATTCCATTGGCTTTCTTCACTGCCTGCTGTACCTGCATGCTTCCTTTCAGTGACTGATGCCCTAAGACACCCAGATCACGTTGTATGTCCCCTTTTCCTAACTTGACACCATTCAGTTTAAAAACGGCCCCATAGCAGAAGTGTCCACATCGCGGGGCTGGAAACTGGAAGTGCGCTGAGCTAATTCTGCTACCACCATCGTCTACGGTACAAGTGACGGCTCCCACTGATTGAAGTTTGCGCCCTGTTCAGGACGGACGATGACAGCGATGTGACATTTGAATGATGGACACGGAAGAAGAAGGTTTAGAAAACAAAGATATAGGGCAGCACGGTGGGGCAGCGGTAGAGTTGCTGCCTTCGCCAGAGACAGGTTCGATCCCGACTACGGGATGCTTGTCTGTACGGAGTTTGTACGTTCTCCCCCGTGACCCGCGTGGGTTTTCTCCGAGATCTCCGGTTTCCTCCCACACTCCAAAGAAGTACAAGTTTGCACGTTAATTGGCTTGGTAAAAATGTCAATTGTCCCTCGTTTGTGTAGCATAATGTCAGTGTGCGAGATTGGTGGTCGGTACGGACACAAATGTGCCCGTTTCCGCGCCGTATCTCTAAACTAAACAAAATACAGTTATCAATGAAGTACAGTAGTACATTTGTGCACAGATAATACAACGCTGGCAGGGACATAGCATATTTATCCATATCAGTTTAACTATTTCAATTAAGCAATAAAAGTTGCCTGTGGGCTATGTGCCAGACTGGCTATATGACTGAATGCTGCGTCTGTCCTCTGTTTTGGCAAGAGAATTCACCACAAAACCCAAATTGTTGCTTTTCAATCAGCATTTAACTATTTATGCTTTTGAATTCCTACGTTTTAACCTGATTACCAAATGCTGGGTTGATTATGGAGCCCCACTGGGAGGTTCCTACCCAAGCCAAGCCAACCAGTGACATGGTGCGTAGGAAAGAACTGCAGATGCTGGTTTAAATCGAAGATAGGCACAAAGTGCTGGAGTAACTCAGCGGCACAGGCAGCATCGCTGGAGGGAAGGAATGGGTGACGTCTCGGTTCGAGACCCTTCTTCAGACCGAAACATCACCCATTCCTTCTCTCCAGAGATACTGCCTGTCCCACTGAGTTACTCCAACTTTTTGTGTCCAGTGATATTGTTGATGTGGAGAATCAGGGGACTGTTGGTTTTGTGTGCAGCCTTTAGTTTAGTATAGTTTTGTTTCGTTCAGTGTAGTTTAGTTTAGTTTAGTTTAGTTTAGAGATACAGCGTGGAAACAGGCCCTTCGGCCCACTGAGTCTGCCTGACCCGCTGAGCTACACCAGCACTCTGTGTCTATCCATGTTCTCTTGCGATGCTGCCTGACTGACCCGCTGAGCTACTCCAGCACTCAGTGTCTTCTCTTTTAACAAACCATAAATAATTCAATAAATTAATAATCCCAATATTAGTGCAAAAAGACCTGTTGAACCAAGACAGTTAATAGTTCATAGTTTAGCGTTTTGTAGTGTTCTAGAGCCTGATGGTTTAGTTTAGAGATACCGCGTTTAGAGATACCAGGCCCTTTAGTTTAGAGATACCAGGCCCTTTGACCCACCAAGTCCGCGCCAACAAGCGGTCACCCCGTACACTAATTCTATCCTAAGCAGTAGGGACAATTTACAGTTTTATCGAAGCCAATGAACCTACAAACCTCCATATCTATGGAGCATGGGAGGAATCCGGAGCACCAAGAGAAAACGGTTTACAGACAACACCGTAGTCAGGATCGAACTCGGGTTTCTGGCGCTGTAAGTCACCAGCTTTGCCACTGCGCCACCATGACGCATTCCCTGTTGGGAAGAAGCTGTTCTGAATCTGAAGGTCTCAATTTTAAGACCCCTTTTAAGATCCCAATGATAAGAGTGAAATGAGAGCATGCTGTTGTCAGCCATATTGGAGTCTTGGGAAGATGTTCAATGCCAGGATAATGGACTATAGTTCCCAGTTGGAATTTGACTGGACCTGCATAATGATAAGTAGCACCGACACTTGAATCCAAATGAAGTTTAGTTTTTAGTTTAATTTTAGTTTTAGTTTAGTTTAGTTTAGTTTAGTTTAGTTTAGTTTAGTTTAGTTTAGTTTAGTTTAGTTTAGTTTAGTTTAGTTTAGTTTAGTTTAGTTTAGTTTAGTTTAGTTTAGTTTAGTTTAGTTTAGTTTAGTTTAGTTTAGTTTAGTTTAGTTTAGTTTAGTTTAGAGATACAGCATGGAAACAAGCCCTTCATCCCACCGAGTCCACAACGACCAGCGATCCCTGCACATTTACACTATCCTGCACACCCTAAGGGCAATTTACATTTATACCAATCCAATTAACCTCTTTGTCTTTGGAGGGTGGGAGGAAACCGGAGATCTCGGAGAAAACCCACACAGGTCACGGGGAGAACGTACAAACCCCGCACAGACAGCACCCGTGGTCAGGATCGAACCCGGGTCTCTGGCGCTGTAAAGCAGCAACTCTACCGCTGCACTTTTATTCCCAGTGACGTTTGGCTATGAAGATTACAGGTAACTGAAAATGATCTGATTTAGGAATTTGCTCTCAGGTACAAGGAACAGCAGATGCTGGTTTACACAAAAAAAACACAGAGCGCTGGAGTAACTCAGTGGGTCAGGCAACATCTCTGGAGAAAATGGACATGCAATGTTTCGGGTCGAGACCCTTCCTCAGGCTGGGCTTATGGAGTGAAGGCACCACAGATTCCACAGTGAGAGATTCACATTTGCAGGATATTGAAAGAAATGTCCCCTTTTCCAGAAAAGGAAAGGGAAGTTAAAAAAAAAACCTCTGTACCCTGAATCATAAACTAATGGATTTGGCTGCACAACAGTTGTTTTTATACAGAAAGGTCTTTGTGTTTCCCCTTTGACTCAAATCCGCACACTAACACAGATTTGGCTCCATATTCAGATCTTTCTTGCAGATAAAAGAATTTTTTTAAAAACGTAAAACAAAGGAGCTGATTTTCAGACTGGTTGCTCCCCCGCCAACCTATTTGCAGATTCCAATTAAGCTGAAAATTGTTCCTGCTACACGTTCTGGAGCCTGTGACCAATTTTCAGCATATGTATTTCAACAAGCAGGTCCTCAAGGGGGCTGAGGGATACGCTGCAGTCAATGAGGGAATGAGTGGAAGTTTCCCATATTCAACCACCCCCCCCCTTCCACGTCTCATGCCTTGGCTTGGTGACAAGCCCTTTCTGACTGTCTTAATCTAGCGCAATGGCCTGGTGTGTCAGAACACATTTCCATGGTCTGCCCCTAACGTCTATCACATCTCTGATGCTGGTGCGCTGGAAACTTTACAAAGCACCCAGAGCCTGTTTCAAGAGTCGAGTGTTTTATTGTCATATGTCCCAGATAGAACGACGAAACTCTTAGGTGCAGCAGCACAACAGAATATGTAAACATCGTACATTGTAAACGATATAATAAACGAGAAAAAAAGTTCAGTGCTTGTATACATACACACATACACACACACACACACACACACACACACACACACACACACACACATACACACACACACACACACACACACACACACACACACACATATGTGTGTGTGTGTGTGTGTGTGTGTGTGTGTGTGTGTGTGTGTGTGTGTGTGTGTGTGTGTGTGTGTGTGTGTGTGTGTGTGCGTGTGTGTCTGTGTGTATTTATACAAGCACTGAACTTTTTTTCTCGTTTATCTATATAGATATACATATACATGTGTGTGGTATATATACATGTGTGTGGTATCACAAAATGCTGGAGTAACTCAGCGGGTCAGGCAGCATCTCGGGAGAGAAGGAATGGGTGACGTTTCGGGTCGAGCTCCTCCTTCAGTCTCTATGTCGGTTAACAGCAGAAAGAGAGGAGTTTGAATTACAGGAATTAATTCAATTCCAGATCAGGTTCAGTAAGAAAAAATAAATTGGATTAAAGGGCCTGCCCCACTTAGGCGATTTGTTAGACGACTGCCGGCGACTGTCACAGTCGTAGCAGGTCGCCGAAAAACCGGGGACTGGACCCCCCCCACGACAATGTCTACGACAAGCTACAACAACCTTCCACCTAGTCGACGTCAAGCTACGGCAAGCTACCGACAACTGGCAACCCAATCGTCGCAAGTAGGACGTCCACCTACGATGGACACCTACGACAACCAACCACCACAGCGGTGACAACCGAAGTCAACCTACGTCCACCCGCGACGAGCTACGACAAGCCACGACCCTGAAGACTGAAGACAACTGAAGACAATCCACGTTTCACCCAGTTTCCCTATATAAAAGGGGGATTCCAATCATTCTGCATCATGACTATTTGAAAGTGATGCCATGAGAAACTACTCTGAAATACAATAACTTCATACATCAATCTTCCGTCAAAATGTCAAGAATTTGCTTGATTGATATTGAAACAAACAAATGTTTTTAAATGGTTGATAAGAACATACAACAGTGCACACAAAAATATTGTAATAACCTTCAATAAACTTTAAACAGAATACAAGTGCAAAAACATGCAAAACCTAACATCATTCATGGACACACTACACTGATGGGTGATCAGATCAAGTCCACACTTGGAATTCAACGAAGTCAGCACCGGCGACAAACCTATGTCACCTGGGACAACCTACGACAGCGCCCCCGTCAGGAGACGTCAAGCTGCGCTCATTGGCGTCAAACCGACAGTCGCCGAAAATGTTTAAACATTTCAAAATCCAGCAGTGACCAGAAAAACGCCACGACTCTTTGGAGACGACTCACGACCGTACAGGCGACACCCCAGCGACCGTGTGGCAACAGCCTAGTCGCCTGTAGTCGTCTAAAAAATCGCCTAAGTGGGACAGGGGTTTAAGAAGCATATGAAGGAAAATGTAATTAAATTCAGAATTTGACATCTTTAAATTCACGAGAAAATATTCACAGTCTGACGGAGTGGGGCTACATATTTTGATGTTATTCTTTGCCGTTGGAGAGGTTAATTGGGACTAATTGACCTTTATCATGAGGTCAATTGGTTACATATTAATTACTAGCTGTAGTTCTTTGGCACCAGAGACAGATTTTGACATGACCACCAAACAAGTCCTTAGTCATGTCTCTCACCTGGCCTCAGTATACAAAGCAGACTATATGCCTTGCTGACAACGATCCGGAGGAATAAGGTCAGTGAACAGCCAATATCCAGATGCACAGAGTAGGTAAATCGAGGACCAGAGGACATAGGTTTACGGTGAAGGGGAAAACATTTGATAGGAATCTGAGGGGTAACTTTTTCCACACAAAGGGTGGTGGGTGTATGGAACAAGCTGCCAGAGGAGGTAGTTGAGGCAGGGGCTATCCCAACGTTTAAGAAACAGTGAATAGGACAGGTTTGGAGGGATATGAGCCAAACGTGGCCTGGTGGGACCAGTGTAACTGGGACATGTTGGCCAGTGTGGGCAAGTTGGGCTGAAGGACCTGTTTCCACGCTGCATCACTCTATGACTCTGACGTTATCCACTGCTGGGATAGACGCAAAAAGCTGGAGTAACTCGGCGGGTCAGGCAGCATCTCTGGAGAAAAGGAATGGGTGACGTTTCAGGACAAGACCCTTTGTCAACTACACTACTGGGATCAATGAGGCAACCCAAACCTATGGCTGTGGCAAGAGAAAACTTCACATGGCTACTGAAAAGACTAGTGAATGGCTTGGCTTTAGTTCAGTTTACTTTAGTTTGGTTTGGTTTAGTTTAGTTTAGTTTAGTTTAGTTTAGTTTAGTTTAGTTTAGTTTAGTTTAGTTTAGTTTAGTTTAGTTTAGTTTAGTTTAGTTTAGTTTAGTTTAGTTTAGTTTAGTTTAGTTTAGTTTAGTTTAGTTTAATTTAGTTTAGTTTAGATTCGTTTTGATTAGAGGTACAGCGCGGAAACAGGCCCTTCAACCCACTGAGTCCGCGCCGACCAGCGATCCCCGTACACTAGCACTATCCTACGCACCAGGGACAACTTACAATCTTTACCAAAGCCAATTAACGTACAAACCTGTACATATTTGGAGTGTGGGGGCAAACCGGAGCACTCGGGGAAAACCCACAGGGTCACGGGGAGGATGTACAAACTCCGTACAGACAGCACCCGTGGTCAAGATTGAACCTGGGTCTCTGGCGCTGTAAGGCAGCAACTCTACCGCCGCGCCACCGTGCCGCCTCGAATGTAAATAATTGACCGTAATTCCACAATCATGTGTTTTCTTTTCGCTGACTGGTTAGCACGCAATGAAACCATTTCATCGTACCTCGGTACGTGTGACAATAAACTAAACTAAACTAAACTAATGGGTTTAGTTTGTTTCTATCACATTAAACCTTAATGTTGTGGCATTTGTTGTATTTCAGTGGTGAGGTGGATATTGAGATCCTGTCACTGTGAATGCATGGAACAGCTTCAGGACGCAAGAAACTGCGGATGATGGAATCGAGAGCAACTAGCCAAGTGCTGGAAGAACTCAGCGGGTCAGGCACCATTTGTGGGGCTCATGGATAGACAACATTTCAGATTGAGGCCATTCTTCAACCAGAAGAAGGGCTCTGACTTGAAATGTCGCCCATCATTTCCCTCCACGGATGCCACCTGACGTGCTGAGATCCCCCAGCACTCTGAATTCTCACATTTAATATCTTACTGGAACTTATACCCATAAATAACCACAGTCATAGAGTGATAGAGTGATACAGTGTGGAAACAGGCCCTTCGGCCCAACTTGCCCACTCCGCCCAACATGTCCCAGCTACACCAGTCCCACCTGTCTGCGCTTGGTCCATATCCCTCCAAACCTGTCCTATCCATGCACCTGTTTGTTTGTTAAACAATGGGATAGTCCCAGCCTCAACTACCTCCTCTGGCAGCTTGTTCCATCCACCCACCACCCTTTGTGTGAAAAAGTTACCCCTCGGATTCTTATTAAATCTTTCCCCTTCACCTTGAACCTATGTCCTCTGGTCCTCGATTCCCCTACTCTGGGCAAGAGACTTTGTGCATCTACCCGATCTATTCTTCTCATGATTTTGTGCACCTCTATAAGATTTCCCCCACATCCTCCTGCGCTCCATGGAATAGAGACCCAGCCTACTCAACCTCTCCCTGTTGCTCAAGCCCTCTAGTCCTGGCAACATCCTCGTAAATCTTTTCTGAACCCTTTCATGCTTGACAATATCTTTCCTATAACATAGGGCCCAGAAATGAACACATGCTGTGCCTTGGGCCAGTAAACCCTGTTGGCTCAGATACTCAGACATATCCAAAGACAAGAGGCAGATGATTGTTCCAATAACACCGTTAGTTTATTCTTATAATCCGGGCCTCTCATACACCAAGCCATTTGGCTGTGCTTGCTCGGTGATGTGACAAGGAGAGGCGAAGCCAAAGCTTCAATAACATCGCTTAAAGTCAAAATAAAAGCTGCCTCAAATTTGGAAGAGCCTTTCCTAATTTAAATTGAAAGACTGGAGCGACAGGGTCATTTGGCATGGGAACAGTCCCTCCGACCCACACTAGTTCTACGGTATGCCGCCTTCTCATTCATTCCCTTACACACCAGGGGCCAATTAGGGGTGGCACGGTGGCGCAGCGGTAGAGTTGCTGCCTGACAGCGCCAGAGACCCAGGCTTCGATCCTGGCTACGGGTACTGTCTGTGCAGAGTTTGCAGGTTATTCCCCGTGACCTGCGTGGGATTTCTCCGTGGTGCTCCGGTTTCCTCTCGCATCCCAAATGACGTGCAGGTTTGTAGGTTAATTGGCTTCTGTAAATTGTCCCCCGAATATGTCGTATGTGAGCGTGCGATAGCGTAGAAGAAGTGTACGGGTGATTGATGGTTGGCATAGGCTCGCTGGGCCTAAGGACCTGTTTCCACACTGTAGTTTTAAACTAAACTAAATTCTACCAGAACGCAAAGACACCAAACTATTGCCAATTCTACATTTGATCGTGTCTACGGGTGCTGCCTTTACAGAGTTTGTACCTTCTCTCTGTGACTGCGTGGGTTTTTTCCGGGTGTTCTGGTTTCCTCCCACACTCCAACGACGCGCAGGATCGTAGGTTAATTGGCTTCTGTAAATTGGAAATTGTCCCTACTGTGTACGATAGTGCTGTTGTACGGGTCGGCATGGACCTGGTGGGCTGAAGGGCCTGTTTCCGCGCTGTATCTCTAGTCTAAATTCTAAACTGACCAACATGCTCTTCTTTGGCATGTGGGAGGAAACCCTCGCGGTCACAGGGAGGACGTGCAAACTCCACACAGACAGCACCCATGGTCAGGATTGAACCCAGATCCCTGGCACTGTGAGGCAGCAGGTCTACCAGCTGCACCACTGTACCGCTCAACAAATAGCATTTAACGGACTATATTTAAAGAGCAATATAATCTAGCTAATGTGCGTCGGAAGGAACTGCAGATGCTGCTTCAATCTGAAGGTAGACACAAAAAGCTGGAGTAACTCAGCGGGTCAGACAGCATCTCTGGAGAAAAGGAACAGGTGACGTTTCGGGTCGAGATCCTTCTTCAGTCTGGCCTGCTGAGTTACTCCAGCTTTTTGTGTCTATCTTTAATCGAGCCAATATGTGATCTCCACAAGTCAATGCTAAGAAGGGTTTCAACCCGAAACGTCACCTGTCCATTCCATTCCCCTCTATAGATGCTGCCTGACCCGTTACGTTCCTCCAGCATTCTATATGATGTTAAAGGTTTGTCTTTAAAAAGTTGCATTACAACAGAACGATTGAACGCATATAAAAGTTTCAGAACATAAGGGAAAGCGATAACGGCTTAAAAAAGATAGATGGCAGAATTTCATACAACTGTGCCTACACCACCTCAATTTAATTTGTTTAAGTTTAGTTTCGTTTAGTTTTGAGATACTGCACGGTGGCACAGCGGTAGAGTTGCTGCCTTACAGCGAATGCAGCGCCGGAGACTCAGGTTCGATCCTGACTATGGGCGCCGTCTGTACGGAGTTTGTACGTTCTCCCCGTGACCTGCGTGGGTTTTCTCCGAGATCCTCGGTTTCCTCCCACACTCCAAAGACGTATAGGTATGTAGGTTAATTGGCTGGGCAAATGTTAAAAATTGTCCCTAGTGTGTGTAGGATAGTGTTAATGTGCGGGGATCG
>NC_135958.1:73854215-73859215 GCF_053455715.1 Rhinoraja longicauda
GGGAATCGAGGACCAGAGGACAGAGGTTACAGGTGAAGGTGAAAAAATGTATTGGGAATCTGAGGGGTGACCTTTGTTGTGATATTGCAAGGATTACTTTGTTGTATCACAAGGACTACTTTGTTTGCCTGTGTAGTAACATGTATATAAGAGAATGAGGTGATTTGGTGGTCACTCTGGTTCAAGGTGGCCGTGGAATAAACAGCCTGGATTTAAGCTCCAGCCTTTAAACCTTTTAAACACGTGTACTTGTGATCCGTCCGGAGTCATAACAAAGGTATAACAGATACCGGACCACGAAGTACAACAATCATTTCACACAAAGGGTGGTGGGTGTATGGAACGAGCTGCCAGAGGGGGTAGTTGAGGCTGGGACTATCCCAACGCTTAAGAAACAGTTAAGCAGGTTCAAGGATGGGACAAGTTTTTGGAGGGATACAGGCCAAACGCAGGCAGGTGGGACTAGTGTCACTGGGACCTGTTGGCAAGTTGGGCCGAAGGGCCCGTTTCCATGCTGTATCACTCCATGACCCTGTGACTGTGACAGTGGCTGAGACCCGGGACATCTTCACGAAACTCACTGGCCCTTTTCCCCCTCCGAACCGCAGCGTAGCGGTGGGTATGTGTTGCCGACGTCTGGGCAACGTTGAATTCGAGACGTGGCTCCTGGGGTAATAAGGCAGATTGTGTCTGCACGCCTGGATAACCTAAAACTTCAGGCGATGAGTGTTGCTAAAGTGGAACCTAAGCACATTAATAATGTTTGAATGCTAAAATTGAAAATTCTCTCAGTTCATTAAATCTATTTCTAATGACAGAATGCTACCTATTGAGAGTTTATTTAATTCAGCCGAACATACAGTTCCATAATAGATCCGAACCCATAAGAGAATTCTGAGACTTCAAATGCCTGTGTAAACATTTATTTATAGCCTCTTGTTCCCTCATACCTATTTTCTTTAGCCTCAAGTGCTCCCCTGCCAACCATACACCATATGGGCTCGAAGACAAACTGCTACCTAGACTCCAACTTTACCATCTTAAACAAGTTTTTTAAAACGAGTGACGGGGCCATAACTGCTGAACTGAAACTCCTGCCATATACTCGGCCACGGTCTTCAAACCAAATGATTTTAGTTTAGAGATACAGCGCGGAAACAGGCCCCTTCGGCCCACTGAGTCCGCACCGACCAGCGATCCCCGCACGCTTAACGCTACCTTACACACACACACTGGGGACAATTTTACATTTACACCAAGCCAATTAACCGACAAACTTGTACGTCTTTGGAGCGTGGGAGGAAAACGAAGATCTCGGAGAAACCCCACGCAGGTCACGGGGAGAACGTACAAACTCCGTACAGACAACACCCGTAGTCAGGATCGAACCCGGGTCTCTGACGCTGTAAGGCAGCAACTCTACCGCTGCACCACCGTGCCGCCCTGATGGGAGTGGCGTAGATGGGGAGATGAGAGAGGAATGATTCTATAATTCTACTGTAACAGCATTTAAAAAGATCGGTACATGAATAGTAAAGAATTAAAATTGGACTCTTTATCCTTTATCTGTGCACTGCGCACGGCTTCATTGTATTCACGTGTGGTCTTTTCCTTGATTGGTTTTCTTTCCTTGATTAGTACAGGTGTCAGAGGTTACGGGGAGAAGGCAGGAGAATGGGGTTAGGAGGGAGAGATAGATCAGCCATGCTTGAATGGCGGAGTAGACTTGATGGGTCGAATGGCCCAATTCTACGCCTAACACTTATGACATTATGACTGCTTTTAGTCTTTTCTTTCCCCTATTCTCCGATAAGAGACAAATAAAAATGTGCCTTTTCAATCCTCCAATGATATAAATGCTACACTGGTAATATAAAGCTGTGCCAGCAAAGATTTAAATAGCTTGTTCTGTGCATTACAGCACAGTTACACAGGCCCTTCAGCCCAAGTTGTCCATTCCGACTAAGATGCCCCTTCTAATCTAGTCCCATTTCCCTGCGTTTGGCTTATATTCCTCTAGTTTAGTTTAGTTCAGTTTATTATTTTAGATTTTTTAGATTTAGATTTAGAAAGACACAGCGCGGAAACAGGCCCTTCGGCCCACCGAGAACCGTGCCGCCCAGTGATCCCCGCACATTAACACTATCCTACACACACTAGGGACAATTTTTATATTTACCCAGTCAATTAACCTACAAACCTGTACGTCTTTGGAGTGTGGGAGGAAACCGAAGATCTTGGAGAAAACCCACGCAGGTCACGGGGAGAACGTACAAACTCCGTACAGACAGCACCCGTAGTCAGGATCGAACCTGAGTCTCCGGCGCTGCATTCGCTGCATTATTGTCACGTGCGCTGAGGAACACTGAAAAGCTGTTGTGGTAGAAGACAAAACATGATTACAATCGAGCCATTTACAGTGGAAAGATATACTGACTGACTGTGGTGGATGTTCATGTTAAAATGTATTTTGTGTGTCCTGCTGCTTTTTATTGTTATGACTGTATGGCAAATGAAATTCCTCGTATGTTGCAAAACCTACTTGGCTAATAAAGTATGATTTATGATAAGGAAATAACATTTAGTGCAAGGTAAAGCCAGTAAAATCCGATCAAGGATAGTCCGAGGATCACCAATGAGGCTTGATAGTAGTTCGGCACTGCTCTCTGGTTGTGGTAGGATGATTCAGTTGCCTGATAACAGCTGGGAAGAAACTGTCCTCAAATCTGTCATCAGTCTACAATCAAAAGATGATCGAAGGTATCACAAAAAGCTGGAGTAACTCAGCGGGTCAGGCAGCATCTCAGGAGAGAAGGAACGGGCGACGTTTCGGGTCGAGACTCTCAACCCGAAACGTCACCTGTTCCTTCTCTCCTGAGATGCTGCCTGACCCGCTGAGTTACTCCAGCTTTTTGTGTGATACCTTCGATTCGTACCACCAGCGTCTGCAGTTATTTTCCCTACATAACAGTATAACAGAGCTTTATTTGTCATTCGGTACCAAGGTACCGAACGAAACTACATAGCAGTCATACAAAAAAGAACACAAGACACATAACCCCAACACAAACGTCCATCACAGTGACTCCAAACACCCCCTCACTGTGATGGAGGCAACAAAACTTCCACTCTCTTCCCCACGCCCACGGACAGACAGCTTGTCCCCGACCGACCCGCACAGTCCCCGCAAGGGGATGGAAGTCCCCGCGGCCGAGTCGCACCGGGCGCTGAAACGTCTCGCGGCCGAGCCGGGCGATGGAAGGCCCCGCGACCAAGCCTTGCGCAGCTAAGTCCCGTGGCCGAGCCGCACCAGCGATGTAAAGCCCCGCGGCCGAGCCGCACCGGGCGATGTTAAGTCCCGCGGCCGAGCCGCACCAGCGATGAAAAGTCCCTGATCAAAACGTGATCAGTCGTTTAGTCTGTAAATAATGAAACATATTTCGCCTCCCCTCTTGGAGATGTGCAGTGATCGAGAGGACACCTGAATTTTAAAATCATCGTATTTTGCGGAGAATGCGCGATTTGTCAGAAGGCATCTCCATTTGTAATTGCACACACTGGTATTCATCTGAAACTTGACGTCAGCGGAGCCCTGGGATTCAATAAATCTGTTACCACCTTTCGCCAATAATACATTTTGCAGATCCGTTGGTGCCGCGACAGAGAGGGAAAGAAGTGATTTGGTCGTAAAACGGCAAAGCAAATATTTGCAGTGATTGATTCTTGTGTGTACATCATGAAAATCCATTCAGCTGTTCGAAGGACCAGGTTCATCTGGTTTAAAATAGGGACCTTTTCCGCTCTCTGCATCAGCACAAGTTGATGTTGAAGCTAGTAGTTTATTGTCACGTGTACCGAGGTACAGTGAAAAGCTTTTGTTGCGCGCTATCCAGCCAGCGGAAAGGATGATCGCAATCGAACCATTTACAGTGTATACATACATGATAAAGAGGAACTGCGTTCAGTGCAAAGATTAAACCAAAGTTTCACACCAAAGATCAACGCAAAAAGCAGGAATGGGTAATTGCTGCAAAAATGTATTACCTTCCGATATCCAGCATTAAATGAGCAATTTGTTATCACTCTGAGAACTGAGTCTAAGAGCAGTTCTAAGTTTAAGAACTGAGACCGAGTCTTGCGTTTATGTAGAAGATGGCAAATTTAGAAACAAATTCCTGCATCACCAGGTGACCTAGGGATCTCGTCTCTTCAGATCATCATGATTGGAATATAATCCTTTCTCAAAGTACATATAAGTAACTTGTGTAACATTGGGCAGCACAGTGGCACAGCGGTAGAACTGCTGCCTTACAGCTCCAGAGACCTGGGTTCTATTCTGACTACGGGTACTGTCTGTACACAGTTTGTACGTTCTCCTTGTGACTGTGTGGGTTTTCTACGGGTGCTCTGGTTTCCTCCCACATTTCAAAGATGTGTGGGTTCGTAGATCAATTGGTTTCAGTAAATTGTCCCCATGTGTGTAGGTAGAACTAGGGTGTGGGATGATCAATGATTGGACTTGGTAGGCCCAAGGGCCTGTTTCCATGCTGTATCTCTAAAGTAAATTAAAAATAAACTAAAGTAAAGTCAAGTCAAGTCAAGTCAAGTAAACTTCTCTGCTTTACAATCAAGTGGTCTTAATTCAAAATAATTACATTCTGTGCTGAAAGCTGCCAGGTTTGTAAAGTCTGAAGAAGGGTCTCGACCCGAAATGTCACCTATTCCTTTTCTCCAGAGATGCTGCCTGACCCGCTGAGTTACTCCACCTTTTCACGTCCATCTCAAGTTTGCAGGTTAATTGGTTCGGTGTAATTGTAAATTGTCCCTAGGACAGTGCTGGTGTGCGGGGATTGCCGGTCGGCGCGGACCCGGTGGGCCGAAGTGCCTGTTTCCACGCTGTGTCTCTAAACTAAACTAAAGATCAAATGCCTTTCCGTGCTGTATCTCTAAACTAAACTAAACTAAACTAAAGATCATATGCCCCCGAAGTGGATTTCTGT
>NC_135958.1:73864215-73967810 GCF_053455715.1 Rhinoraja longicauda
GCGCCCAATTGAAATGCCAGAGATTTCAGGAACCCACTGATCTACTACAAGATTGAATGTAGAATGTAAGGTTCTAGGATGAGGGATCGTCTTTTAGACTTTAGATTTTAGAGGTGCAATGCAGCACCAGGCCCTTCGGCCCACTAAGTCCGCACCGACCTGCGATCGCCCCGTACACTAGCGCCATCTAGGGTCGTCAACTGTCCCGTATTAGCCGGGGCATCCCGTATTTTGAGCTAAATTGGATTGTCCCGTACGGGACTGCACTTGTCCCGTATTAGGCCCAGGGGGCGCTGTAGGCCCGGACGCTGTAGGCCCGGACGCTGTAGGTCCGGACAGTGTAGGTCCGGGCAGTGTAGGTCCGGACAGTGTAGGCCCGGACGCTGTAGGCCCGGACGTTGTAGGCCCGGACACTGTAGGTTCGGACAGTGTAGGCCCGGACACTGTAGGCCGGGTGGCCGTTGTATGTCCGGCAGTGTAGGTCCAGAGGTCCGGGCGCCGCCTAACAGAGGTTGCGTAGCAACCCGCCTCCCGGCCCGGGCGGCCACCATTAGTGGAGCGGGAGCACGCGGCTGCTGGCTGGGTGAGGTCACCTGGGGCGCGGGTTAGGTTAGGATTGGAAAATGTGTCAAATTTGAAAGGGTCTCAGAACCGTCAGAAGTCAACGTTAATGAGTTGGATGGCAGTCAGCACAATTTTGTGCGTGGAGTTAGGCTGAAGGAGAAATGGCAAGCTTACAGGAAGGAGTGAAACGCATGGAAAATGTAATCACTTTTCACTTCACTGCAGAGGGAGAGAAGGCTGGAATATAAAGGGGAGGGCACTTAATAAAGAGACAGGACATTTTCCAATCTAACGCAAGCTGACACCAACTCTTACGGGATGTCTGAAAATGCCGTCGCTTTTCACTCCAGAACAGAGGGGGAGAAGACTGGAGGTTAAAGGGAGGGCACTAATAAGGAGACAATGAATGAATGAAGGAACGAATACTTTATTGTCGCATGTGACAAGTCGCGGTATACATATATAAAAAATAAAGACACAAAATGCTGGAGTAAATCAGCGGGACAGGCAGCATCTATGGAGAGAAGGAATGGGTGACGTTTCGGATTGAGAACCTTCTTCAGACTGAGCGTCAGGGGAGAGTGGGGGGGGGGGGGGTGTCACAGAGATAAGGAAGTGTAAGAGATCAAAAGAGATGCAGATCAAGGAAAATGTAGAATGGACCATTGTTAGGTCGGAGAAGGTAAAAACAAAGCAAACAGAGATACAATGGAATCAGAGGGACAGTTAGGCTGGTCAGAGAACTGGGAAGGGGGAGGGATGGAGAGAGCGGGAAAAGCAGGGGTTACTTGAAGTTAGAGGAGTCAACATTCATACCGCTGGGTCCCAGCTAACAACGGTCCATTCGACATCTTCCTTGACCTGCATTTATTTTGAAGCTTTGTCTTACACTTCCTTATCTCTGTGTCTCCCTCTCCCCTGACGCTGTCTCTGGACAGAAGGAATGGGTGACATTTCGGGCCGAGACCCTTCTTCAGACCGAGAGTCAGGGGAGAGGGAGACACAGAGATACGGGTGGGTAAGGTGTGAAAACGCAGACCAAAGGAAATGTGGAATGGTACATTGGCACATGGTCAGCTTGGGGAAAGCTGGCAACGAGGCATATAAAGATAAACGGTAAACTTGAGGACAGTCGGACTGGTCAGAGAACTAGGATGGGGTGGGTGGGGGGGGATGGAGAGAGAGGGAGAGCCAATGGCTGGGGCATATTGGCTGGAGGTCACTGGTCCAACGTCTCAACGGGAACCACAAGCGATCTCTGTCGCTGGGCTTCGGTGTAACAGGTGAAAAGCTCACGCATTATCTACACTGCGTCCACCATCCTTGCATGACTTTCTCAACCGTGAACAGCCGTGTTCTCCATTAGAAACCTGGGCTCATTCAAGTGGAGAGCATATTACATTACTTTCTATTTCAGTGCAATACCTTCAGTAAAATGAAACCACATGCCTCAGTAATATGTAGTATGTGTCAAATGTCGTGGTTCGTAAGCAAGACAACGGTGACACCTTTCTGCGCATTTGGGCCCATTGTGAGTAAGATATATTCCCAGCAAATGACTTTCATCGGTGCAGTTATCCTTCACGGGCATGAGTCCGGGTGCCAGAATCCCCCCCCGTAAATTGCTTGCACTGTCAGGAAAATTGGCAAAAGAACCTGCTGAAATCCGCCTGAATGGTATCAAGTGACATCTGCATGGAAGCAAGTCACTGGAATAGAAAACCTGCAAGGGTTGAACTTGCTCGCCTTTTGCCAAAACAGGAAATGACAGCAATTTGAGTAGGCCCACTGCAGACTTTCGCACACCATTAGATTGAGAACTGGTGCTGAGGGGGACGTTAATGGCCGCCGCCGGTCAGGCAAGGGACCTGCATCGAGCTGTTAAATGATTACGAATAGAATCTCAACTTTTGCATCGGGCTGGAAGAAAGGCCTTTTAAAAGAAGTCCATTTTAGAAGGATGAGGTTGGTTCGGGCGGGCTGAGCGAAGGTGTTCGGCGAAACGATCGGCCAGTCTGCGTTTGGTCTCGCCGATGTACAAGAGTCCACGCCTTGAACAACGGATACAGTAGATGAGGTTGGAGGAGGTTCAAGTGAACCTCTCTCTGCCTGACCTGTTCCATCAAAGTGACCAAGATGGTACCTTGAAGGTATCACAAAATGCTGGAACAATTCAGCAGGTCAGGCAGCATCGCTGGAGAGAAGGAATGGGTGACCCTTCTTCAGAAGGGTCTCGACCCGAAACGTCACCCATTCCTTCTCTCCAGAGATGCTGCCTGACCTGCTGAGTTGCTCCAGCGTTTTGTGATACCTTCGATTTGTACCAGCATCTGCAGTTATTTTCCTACACAAGATGGTACGTTGGGTCATTGTGGCCTATTTTTTGCCCGCTAGGCAGGTAATATTTCACACAACCTAGGTTAACCTATGATGAGCGTTTGCCGGCACTGGGCCTGTACTCGCTGGAGTTTAGAAGGACGAGGGGGGACCTCATTGAATCACACAGAATTGTGAAAGGCTTGGACAGAGTGGATGTGGAGAGGCTGTTTCCACTAGTGGGAGAGTCCAGGACTAGAGGTCATAGCCTCAGAATTAAAGGACGTACCTTCAAGAAGGAGATGAGGAGGAATTCCTTTGGTCAGAGGGTGGTGAATCTGTGGAATTCTTTGCCACAGAAGGCTGTGGAGGCCAAGTCAGTGGATATTTTTAAGGCAGAGGTAGATAGATTCTTGATTAGTGCGGGTGTCAGGGGCTATGAGGAGAAGGCAAGAGAATGGGGTTAGGAGAGAGAGATAGATCAGCCATGATTGAATGGCGTAGATTCGATGGGCCGAATGGCCTAATTTTACTCCTGTTCCGTTTGAGCTTCCGACCTTGTGACAAGTGAGCCGATGCTTTGCCTCAAACCCGTTCCTCCTCCATTCATTCGCACTGCGATTTTCAGCCTGGTCGGAGGTCTCTCTTCACTCCGGTGTGACTTTGGCACCGCGCGACCCCCAATCTGCCCACCCAGTCTTGGCTTTCTTCCGAAGACTTTGCAGCTGACGCTTTCTCCAGCCGGGCGAAGTCTCTCGATTGCTGATTACGTCAGCCAACGCCATCTGTTTTTGGGATAAAGGAATCATTCTGTCCAATCCACCGTTCACCACCTCGAGGCACAGGCACACGAACACAACGCTACACCTCCACAACCTTTGAAACCATCGCGAAAATTACCAGAGTTGGTTTGCCAACTCAAGTCGCCTTACAGTGATCTAAATATCTAGTCGCTGCTCATTCCCAATATGAAATGATCGCTAACTATCACGTTAATAATGGTTAAAAATTCATGACCGGTACTCACTTGTCACTTCATAGGCCTCACCCATTGGCATATTTATGTTATCCCTAGTTCGACTTTTATTACTTCCTGGATAAACGAGTAAGAATGAGTTGCTCTCAGGAGGACTTGCGAAAGTCATTGCAATGATCAAACCAGATCCTATCCATCAACTATGCGAGTAAAACTGAATGGATTTTAACTTCTACGTTTTGTTTTTGTCGTAAGGAAATAACAGTAGGATTATTTGCTGAGAGTTAAACCACGTTGTATGTTCCGAAGCTCAAACGGTAGAATGATTTTGATAGACTTACAAAATCAAAACTATGTGAGATCTTCAGGCAAAATCCCACTAATTAGGGATAACCCGACATAAATCGTGGACTGCATGCATATCATCCGACAAACCTCCTAGCCTAAAGATGTTTTACTTTGTAGCTTGGAGATTTTCAGACCAAATCCAATAAATGAGGGAGACACAAAAGGCTGTAGTAACTCAGCGGGACAGGCAGCATCTCTGGAGAGAAGGAATGGGTGGCGTTTCGGGTCGAGACCCTTCTTCAGACTGACGGTGACGGGAAAGGGAAACGAGAGACATAGACGGTGATCTAGAGAGATATAGAACTAATGAATGAAAGCTATGCAAAAAAAGTAACGATAAAAGAAAAAGGCCATTGTTAGCTGCTTGCTAGGTGAGAACGAAAAGCTGGTGTGACTTGGGTGGGGGAGGGATGGAGAGAGAGGGAGCGCATGGGTTACTTGGAGTGAGAGAAATCGTGAATCTAACCACTGGGTTGAAAGCTGCCCAAGCGAAATATGAAATGCTGTTACTCGAATTTGCGTTTAGCCTCACTCTGACAATGGAGGAGGCCCAGGACAGAAAGGTCAGTGTGGGAACGGGAAGGAGAATTAAAGTGTTTATCCACCAGGAGATCAGGTTGGTTCAGGCGGACTGAGCGGAGGTGTTCAGCGAAACGATCGCCCAGTCTGCGTTTGGTCTCGCCGATGTACAAGAGTCCACGTCTTGAACAACGGATACAGTAGATGAGGTTGGAGGAGGTTCAAGTGAACCTCTGCCTAACCTGAAAGGACCCTGGAGGGAGTAGAGGGAGGAGGTATAGGGATGGATGAGATAATGACCCCATAACCCAGCGGCATGAATATCGATTTCTCTAACCTCCAGTAGTCCTTGCATCCCCTCTCTCTCCCTCCCTCCCCCATCTACTCCTCGTGCTTTTCTTGCTGTTTGTATTCCTTCGTTATCACCTCGTCCCCGCCAACAATGGACCATTGTGGGCTCTGCCTTTCCCGAGTCATGGATGTGTGCTGAACACTCTGAGTGTGAGCTCTCTGAATGTGAACACTCTGCTGTGCTCTGCACCATCCCACACTGCTCGAGTCCCCCTTCCTGACTCTCAGTCTGAAGAAGGATCTCGACCCGAAACGTCGCCTGTTCCTTTTCTTCAGAGATGCTGCCTGACCCGCTGAGTTTCTCTTGTGTCTATCTCAAATGAAACAATATATCCGACCCTATAAATCACAGACAGACACAAAATCCAGAAACATAGGTCATATTCCAACCCCTATTCAGACTCCATATACCGTCACCAGAGATCTTATACAACCACCTAGACACTAGAGATCATACACCAAATCATACAATGAGAGATTGTACATCAAACTATCGGGACTTGAGATAATGCAGTGATGGTATTCTATAAACTAGAGGTATACTTTAGTTTAGTTTTGAGATACAGCTTGGAAACAAGCCCTTCGGCCCACCGAGTCCACACAGTCCAGCGATCCCCACACACTAACACTCTCCTGCACACACTAGGGACAATTTACAATTTTATCGAAGCCAATTAACCTACAAACCTGTACGTCTTTGGAGTGTGGGAGGAAACCGGAGCACCCGGAGAAAACCCATGTGTAGGAAAAAAAGTGCAGATGCTGGTTTAAATCGAAGGTGGACACAAAATGTTGGAGTAACTCAGCGGGTCAGGCAGCATCTCGGGAGAGAAGGAATGGGTGACGTTTCGGGTCGAGACCCTTCTTCAGACAAATACTATTGATTGCTATGTACAGGAAAGAACTGCAGATGCTGGTTTACACCAAAGATAAACGCAAAATGCTGGAGTAACAGTGTGTCAGTCAGCATCTACGGAGAAAAGGAATAGGTGACGTTTTTCGGGTCGAGATCCTTCTTCAGAAGACGGGTCGAACTTTTCCATGTTCTCCAGAGATGCTGCCTGACCCACTGAGTTACTCCAGCAGTTTGTGTCTATCTGGCATAGACTTTCAACAGGTAAGATGAAACACAGTTGATTAATTGCCCATGGACTTACCTGAACTTCTTGCGGACTTATTTTCACATTGGTTTCTGTGACGGTCAGACCCAAGGAACATAAATGATAGTCATGAGTGAATATTCCATTTAAAACAAATCACCGCATAGTAACAGACTTTGATAATGGAAAATACCATTAAGTCTAAGAGAGTAATGCTGACCAGCGAAGTCTGTGTTCTATTCTCAGTGCCACAAAGCAAAGTTGAAAAAGCAAGTATAATTAATGAATGAGGTCCAATTTCATCATTTCAATGCATTTCTCTGTTACCCTGGAGAGCAATTCATTTTCATTCACTTAGAGAGGAAATAATGCAATTCCGGACTTTTGTCAGCATTAATGCCCCAATGGATAAGGCTTTCAATGACAATTAATTTAGTTTAGTTTAGTTTAGTTGAGAGATACAGCGTGGAAACAGGCCCCACAGCCCACCGAGTCCACGCCGACCAGCGATCCCCGCACATTAACACTATCCCACAATTGCCAGGGACAATTTTTACATTTATATCAAGAGAATCAAACAACAAACCTGCACGTCTTTGGAGTGTGGGAGGAAACAGAAGATCTCAGAGAAAACCCACGCAGGTCACGGGGAGAACGATCAAACTCCGTACAGGCAGCACCCATAGTCAGGATTGAACCCGGGTCTCAGGCGCTGCAAGGCAGCAACTCTACCGCTGCGTCAGCGTGCCGCCCATTAATTAATTAATGAATTAATCCATATAATTAAACATGAATCTTTTAATCATTGCTAATGTAATATTCAATAGTCGCCGGGTATGGGGATGAAGATAATGTTGTCAGTAGCGTAAGAAAATAACTGCAGATGCTGGTACAAATCGAAGGTATTTATTCACAAAATGCTGGAGTAACTCAGCAGGTCAGGCAGCATCTCAGGAGAGAAGGAATGGGCGACGTTTCGGGTCGAGACCCTTCTTCAGACTGCCTTGAATAAAACCATGCCCTGAAAAAACTTTTAACTTCAACGACAAAGAGGTGGCACGGTGGCGCAGCGTTGGAGTTGCTGCCTTACAGCGCCAGAGACCCGGGTTTGGTCCTAACCACAGCTGCTGTCTGCAGGGAGTTTGCACGTTCTTCTCGTGACCGCGTGGGTTTTCTCTGGGTGCTCAGGTTTCCTCCCACACTCCAAAGACGTAAAGGTTTGTACGTAAATTGGCTTCGTTTATAAACTGTAAACTGTCCCTAGTGTGTCGGGCAGGGTTAGTGTACGGGGTGATCGCTGGTCGGCGCGGACCCGGTGGGCCGAAGGGCCTGTTTCCGTGCTGTATTTCTAAAGTCTAAAGTCCTTTGTAAATTGTGTCTTTCCGACAGTATTTTGAGGTATTGATGTTTATTCTTGACAAGCTTTCAAAATTGCCTTGGAGACCTTGTGCCCGAGGTACAGAGACACTACTTCAAATGCTCAATGGGAAATAGGCAGAGATTACATTAGCATTTGGAAATTGTGCCCCCTTCCCAAAGTGCTTTAGCAATGTGAACCTTTATTGATCAACCAGTTTCTGCAGTTCCTCCTTTCTCCATTTCAATCAATCAGTCTGAAGAAGGGTCTCGACCATCAGTCTGAAGAAGGGTCTCGACCCGAAACGTCACCCATTCCTTCTCTCCCGAGATGCTGCCTGACCTGCTGAGTTACTCCAGCATTTTGTGAATTAATCGATTTGTACCAGCATCTGCAGTTATTTTCTTATACTAGTGAATATCAATGTTGCTTTTATTGTCAAATGTGCGACGTGCAAATGCACAGTGAAATTATTTTCTTACAAACAATCCAATAGAGTATTGCCACACTTAAGCACATCCCCGATTAGCATTTTGTACAGAAATAGTCCACTGAGGTCGCATGCAAGAGCCGCCATGTTTTGGCGCCATTTTCAAAGTCCACTCCGCGCTCTAGTTGAAATGAGCGGTGTCCATTCCAGGGAACCATTTTACAGCTCTACTGCAAAATCTCATCAAGGAGACTACAAACTCATGCTCCTTCCCCTTCTTCCAATTCCCCCCCCCCTTTCTATTCCCCCCTCCCCATCTCTTCCATGTACCCCACCTGGACTCACACTAAAGGGCCTGTCCCACTTAGGCGATTTTAAGGCGACTGCCGGCGGCTAGGCTGTCGCCGACAGTTCGCCGGGGTGTCGCGGGCATGATCGTGAGGAGTCTTCAAAGAATCATAGTGGATCTCGGCGCGTCGCTGAGAAATCAACCGGATAGAAATTTCTCGGCGACAGCTGGCTTGTCGCCAGGTATCGTTGGTTATTGCGGGCGCTGTCTGTCGCGCGCTGTCCCCAGGTTTGCTAGGTTGTCGCAGATGCATTTAGAAGCACGTAATATTAAATTAAGTAAAGTCATTTGAAGATACCATTAAATACTTGTGTTTAACCAATTTATTTACCGTCAGGACATTTGACAGGTGGATTGGAGACAGGTAAGCGTGGGAATTTCGCGATGTTTATGGCCATCAGCCATTACTTTTAAAGTAGGCTCCCAACCCAGATATGCAACCCAGAAACCAGATATGCATCTCCCGTACATTTTCATAGAATGCCCACACTCCGCACAAAAATCCATTTAACCACTTTTAAAATTGAATTTCTTAATACTGCTATTAGTAAACTGGAAGTCAATCCAGTTTATGCCTTGTTACCGTGAAGCTTGGTTTTCAAGTAACCCGGGCAAGATGTTATATTTCAAATCTCTCAAGTAATTACAGACTTGTCGGTGATCTCAGCGAAAATGAGGACGCCGGAGAAGCATTGATAAGCGTGGGAATTTTGCGATGTTTCCGAAGACGGTGTAATCTCTTAGCCAGGTGCTAGTTACACAAAAAAAAGTAACTTGTATCGACCTGACTCATTGTCGTGGTCATTGTCGTGGTCATTGTCGTGGTCGTGGTCATTGTCGTAGGGTAAAAGAACATTTTGGCGATCTGCTGCGACTTTGACAGTCGCCGGCAGTCGCCTAATAAAATCGCCTATGTGGGACAGGCCCTTTATTTTTCCCTCCTCCCTCCCCCACCTACATTCCTTCCTCTCGCTTCACAATTCGCAACTCTTCAACCCTTTTGTCTCACACCTTCGGTCTTTTCATCTCTGTCCTTTGTCCTAACCATCTGTCTAATAACCCCCTCACTCCCCCTCCCTCCCACCTGTATCCGCCTATAACTTTACAGACTTTGACCTTCCCTATCTCTCTTCCAGCTTTCTTATCCCAACGCCAACCCATATCAGTCTGAAGAAGGGTCCCGACCCAAAACGTCACCCATCCATGTTTGTTCTCCAGAGATGCTGCCTGGCCCACTGAATCACTTCAGCACTTTGTATCATTGATTTTTTTAAACCAGACGGATTCCCTTATTTTACGTTTACCATTTCAGGAACTTGCTTTTTATTCCAGGCTTATTGAATTAAGCTTCAGTCACAAATTCCCCGGATATAGAGGAAGGATTTTAATTCAGGTCCTCAGATAGTTAGTCCAGGCTTCTGTTTTACTGGTCCAGTAACATGACCACTACACTACCATTCCTTTGGGTACCATTAGGACAACCAGTGAAAATCGCCATGGAGATTAGTTCATTCCGGGGACATCCCTAGTTTATGAACAGGCTCGGTTTCTGGCAGATTTTGAAGTCCCTTGCAAAGGTTGTGATTTCTAAGGAGATGCTTGGTGTGATTTATCTTTAGAATTTGGTGATTTCTGTGCCGATGTTGTCTACAGATGTGCCATAGAGAGAGCATGTTAGCGGGGTGCATCATCACAGCTCGGTTTGGGAACAGCTCCATCCAAGACCGCGAGAAGTTGCAGCGAATCGTGGACGCGGCCCAGACCATCGCACAAGCCAACCTCCTTTCTTCCATTGACTCCATCTACATTTCACGCGCTGCCTCGGCAAAGGCCGCCAGCATAATCGAGGACGGGTCTCACCCCGGTCACTCCCTCTTCTCCCCTCGCCCATCAGGCAAGAGGTACAGAAGTGTGAAAACGCACACCTCCAGATTCAGCGATAGTTTGTTAGATTGAGTTAGATAGAGCTCTAGGGGCTAGTAGAATCAAGGGATATGGGGAGAAGGCAGGCACAGGTTATTGATCGGGGACGATCAGCCATGATCACAATGAATGGTGGTGCTGGCTCGAAGGGCCGAATGGTGTCCTCCTGCACCTATTTTCTATGTTTCTATGTTTCTTCCCAGCTGTTATCAGGCAACTGAACCATTCTACCAATAACTAGGAACCAGTTCTTAGCTACTATCTACCTCATTGAAGACCCTCGGGCTATCTTTAATCGGACGTTGCTGGAATTCATCTTGCATTAAAAGTTATATGACAATAGACAATAGAAAATAGGTGCAGGAGGAGGCCATTCGGCCCTTCGAGCCAGCACCGCCATTCAATGTGATCATGGCTGATCATTCTCAATCAGTACCCCGTTCCTGCCTTCTCCTCATACCCCCTGACTCTGCTATCCTTAAGAGCTCTATCCAGCTCTCTCTTGAATGCATTCAGAGAATTGGCCTCCACTGCCTTCTGAGGCAGAGAATTCCACAGATTCACAACTCTCTGACTGAAAAAGTTTTTCCTCATCTCAGTTCTAAATGGCCTACCCCTGCCTGTCCCACTGAGTTACTCCAGCTTTTTGTGTCTATCTTCGGTTTAAACCAGCATCTGCAAGTCCTTCCTACACATAATGATTTGGGACTTTACCAGGTTTCTGATCAGACCTAACGGGACATCTCCCTAGATCGGGGCACTTCTTGAGACTGACGTTTTGGGTTGGGACCCTTCTTCAGGCAGGAGTCTGAGGGCGAGACGTAAAATGCTGGAGAAACTCAGCGGGACAGGCAGCATCTCTGGATAGAAGGAAAAAACACATTCCTCACTTCTCTCCAGAGATGCTGCCTAGCCCCTGCTGAGTTTCTCCAGCATTTTGTGTCTGTATTCGGTGTAAACCAGCATCTGCGGTTCCCTCTGAGGGGGGTCTGAAGAAGGGCCCCGAACTCCGAAACGACGCCTCTCCAAGGTTGTCCAGAAATGGCGCCTGACCCGCTGAGTTACTCCAGCACTTTGTGTCTTTTTTTTTTTAGTTAAAAAAAAAATGTGCCTGCCCGATCAGACAGTTTATTGAAGCCGTCTCCGAATATACGTGGGATATTTAAAAATTGAAAGAGGAAAGCATAGTGTAGCAGGGGTTTTATGTGACAGAATATGGAGGTTTAGATTTAGGTGTGCAGAGGCTTAAAAGGGAGAGTGCAGTTTTATATTCATCCCTGGCTTCATGTAAAAGTGTCAGACTTTAAACTGCTCCAGTTAAATTACTTTTTGTACACAGTTCCAGATGGTTCGCCTTGGCTCAGTAGCAAATATACGCAAAGATGACACCTAGTTTCACTTCAATGGCCCCCGAGTTTAGTTACAGTCGCTCGATTGACTGAAGTTTGTGATGTGTACGAAGTAACTGCAGATGTTGAGTAGGACAATATTTGCAGATGCTGGTATAAATCGAAGGTATCACAAAATGCTGGAGTAACTCAGCGGGTCAGGCAGCATCTCAGGAGAGAAGGAATGGGTGACGTTTCAAGGTCGAGACCCTTCTGAAGAACACATCACAAACTTCAGTCAATGCTGCCTGACCCGCTGAGTTACTCCAGCATTTCGTGATAACTGCAGATGCTGGTTTAAACCAAAGGTAGACACAAGAAGCTGGAGTAACTCAGCGAGACAGTCAGCATCTCTGGAGAGAAGGGGTGGGTGACTTTTCGAGTCGAGACTGAAGAAGGGTCTCGACCTTGAAACGCCACCCATTCCTTCTCTCCAGAGATGCTGGCTGTCCCGCTGAGTTACTCCAGCTTTTTGCGTCTATCTGAAGTTTGTGATGCACTTGTTCAGGGGAACAGTGTACGTGTACCCCATCGAACACTCTACCCCACTCAGACACCTTGGACTCTGGTTTTCAGGACGTGCATAAAATCATGAGAGGAATAGATCGGGTAGACGCACAGAGCCTCTTGCCCAGAGTAGGTGAAGTGAGGACCAGAGGACATAGGTTTAAGGTAAAGGGGAAAAGATTTAATAGGAATCTGATGGGTGGGTGTATGGAACGAGCTGCCAGAGGAGGTAGTTGAGGCAGGGACTACCCCAACGTTTAAGAAACAGTTAGACAGGTACATGGACAGGACAGGTTTGGAGGGATGTGGACCAAACCCGAGCAGGTGGGACTAGTCTAGCTGGGGCATGTAGGCCGGTGTGGGCAGGTTGGGGCGAAGGGCCTGTTTCCACGCTGGATCACTCTATGACTCTATGTGTGGCGCAAGTTTTTATTTTAGTTAACGCAGAGGGTGTTGAATGCCTGGAACAGGCTGCCGGGGGTGGTGCTGGAGGCAGACAAGATGGTGGTGAGAAGGGGGAGAGAGGGGAGGGGGAAGGAGAGGGGAGTAGGAGGAGAGGGTGCTGCATCTGTAGACAAAAAAACCCCAAGATCCTTTCCAAGAACATCACGAACATTTGAGTTCACCCAATGAGGCTTAATACCCAATAGACAATAGACAATAGGTGCAGGAGTAGGCCATTCAGCCCTTCGAGCCAGCACCGCCATTCAATGCGATCATGGCTGATCACTCTCAATCAGTACCCCGTTCCTGCCTTCTCCCCATACCCCCTCACTCCGCTATCCTTAAGAGCTCTATCCAGCTCTCTCTTGAAAGCATCCAACGAACTGGCCTCCACTGCCTTCTGAGGCAGAGAATTCCCAGAACTCATGTACATCCCTCCCTCTCTCCATTTATTTGATAAATGAACAAGTGTCGAGTGAGGTACAGTTTAGCTCCTGCCGTATTTAGTCATCGTGTCATAGAGTGATACAGCGTGGAAACAGGCCCAACTTGCCCACATCAGCCAACATGTCCCAGCTACACTAGTCCCACCTGCCTGCATTTGGCCCATCTATATACTAAAACTCTCGTTTGTTTGTTTGTTTGTTTGTTTGGTCCTGAACTACGGCCAAAAGGGTACACGACAGCGTGACAATTTTAGGCCCACCTTACTCACCGTCCTCCCTTTGGTGCCAATGGAAGAAGTTTCATTGAAATCGGTGTTATATTTTTTAAGTTATTCGCATTTTAAAGTTTAAATCTATCTCCTAGGGAGGGAGGGGGGAGGAAGGGAGGAAGGGGGGGTGGGAGGGAGGGGGGAGGGGGGGAGGAGCGAGGATAAGAGGGATTGAGGGGGATGGAATGGGGGGGAGGGGAACGGGAGGAGGGGGAGGGAAGGGGAGGGGAGGGGTAGGGGGGAGGGAGGGAGGGGGAGGAAGGAGTGGGGGGGAGGAGGGAGGGGGGAAGGGGGGGAGAGTGGAGGGGGGAAGGGGGAGTGAGGGGAGGGGGAAGGAGAGGGGAGTGGGAGGAGAGGGTGATGCACCAATGCAGGAGAGGTTTGGGCCCAACGGGTCCACTTGGTCTAGTATCCCACTAAACCTGTCCTATCCAATGTAAGGTAAGGATGTTTGCAGTGCCTCGTTTTTTTTTTTTTAAATGAAATGAAAGGAAAGTTTTGATTCTGCAAAAAGCATTTCCCCTCCGAACACACATGATTTACACAGCATGTGTTTCCTTGTCTTGCTGGAGACACCAGCAAACTCAAAGAACAGAGTGGCACGCAGGGAGGAGGCCGGAGAGAGGCTTTGTAAATGATCGGGAAGTCGTTGCTGATATTTTCGCAAAAGAATTGGCATTTTAGAGTGATGCTTTGTGTCGAATTTTCAGTTGCAATTGTAATTTTTCATGAGATTAATCGTAGTGGGGATTTGTACTTTTTTTTGTTGAAAAATGAGGGCAGTTGGGAATTGTTTATGCGACTTGTGCTAAAACCATCAGAATATGATATCGGAGGTAGCCACTTGCGGTAGTTCACACCAGACTGAGAAAAGCAAATCAGGTATTCATGTTACCGAGCGACCCGGCTCACTAACATAAAGGGTCATTCACAGGTTAAAGTGGACTCCATCAAATGCCCTGAATAAGATCTTTACACCGTGGATAAGAAAACCTGGATAGAGTGGATGTGGAGAGGATGTTTCCACTAGTGGGAGAGTCCAGGACCAGAGGGCACAGCCTCAGAATTAAAGGACGTTCCTTTAGGAAGGAGATGAGGAGGGATTTCTTTAGTCAGAGGGTGGTGAATCTGTGGAATCCGTTGCCACGGAAGGCTGTGGAGGACAAGTCAATGGATATTTCTTTGGCAGAGATAGATGGATTTGTGATTGGTACGGGTGTCAGGGGTTATGGGGAGAAGGCAGGAGAATGGGGCTGAGAGGGAAAGATAGATCAGCCACGATTGAATGGTGGAGTGGACATGATAGAAAACATAGAAAATAGGTGCAGGAGGAGGCCATTCGGCCCTTCGAGCCAGCACCGCCATTCATTGTGATCATGGCTGATCATCCCCAATCAATACCCCATGCCTGCCTTCTCCCCATATCCCTTGATTCCACTAGCCCCTAGAGCTCTATCTAACTCTCTCTTAAATCCATCCAGTGATTTGTCTTCCACTGCCCTCTGTGGCAGAGAATTCCACAAATTCACAACTCTCTGGGTGAAAAAGTTTTTTCTCACCTCAGTTTTAAATGGCCTCCCCTTTATTCTAAGACTGTGGCCCCTGGTTCTGGACTCGCCCAACATTGGGAACATTTTTCCTGCATCTAGCTTGTCCCAGTCCTTTTATAATTTTATATGTTTCTGTAAGATCCCCTCTCATCCTTCTAAACTCCAGTGAATACAAGCCTAGTCTTTTCAATCTTTTTTCATATGTCAGTCCCCCCATCCCAGGGATCAATCTCGTGAACCTACGCTGCACTGCCTCAATTACAAGGATGTCCTTCCTCAGATTAGGAGACCAAAACTGTACACAATACTCCAGATGTGATCTCGCCAGGGCCCTATACAAATGCAGAAGAACCTCTTTACTCCTATACTGAAATCCTCTTGTTATGAAGGCCAACGTTCCATTAGCTTTCTTCACTGAATGGCCTAATTCTGTTTGTGTACGATGATGTACAATGATACACGATGAAGAAGTACAACGGGGGGGGGGGGGGCGGGGGGGGGGGGGGGGTTGCGAGGGAGGAATGATACGGAGAAACGCAGATAAAGTGGAAATGTGGTTCCTATCAGGCAAGTTGAAGAAGGGTCTCGACCCGAAACATAACCCGTTCCTTCTATCCAGAGAAGCTGCATGTCCCCCGGAGTTACTCCGGCATCTCGTGTCTATCTCTAAATTGAATGATGAAGTGGGTGAGATAGAGATAGAAAGAGCTGCAGAAGTGCCGGAGTAACTCAGTGGGTCGGGCAGCATCTGTGGAGGGACTGGAGGGGGAAATGGCGGCGGGAGGGTGGGTGGGGGTGGGCGCCTGTTTCTACGTGCGGCGGAAGGCAGTAGATAGGACTGTTCGTGGAGGGAGGGGGGGGAGAACAGAGGAGCTGGCACGGGATACTTTGTTACGTTGTCGGCGCCCTTTATGTGGCGACTCTTGGCATACCTTGGGTATGCAAAGCAACGAATCTCACCGTGACACCGTGACAATAAAATATCATTCATTCATTCATTTTGTAACCTTGTTGGCGCCAGCAATATGCCGACTCGTGTATATTGCCGAGGTGAGGTCTGCTGTGTGATTTTACCCGGTTGTATGCAAAACAAAGCATTTCACTGTACCTCGGTACATTGACAATAAATTATCATTGAATCTTTGATTTCCTTGTGCAGAAGTTGGCAGGTGGTAATTGAAACGGATTCTTTGACTGCGAATATTTATTAAGCAATTGGGAAATAAGGAAAAGAAAGAATAAATTTAGATCAGAGTACGGTCATGATCTCAATAAATGGATAAAACAGCTTTCGTGGGAAGAATACTCCCATTTGCAGTTGTTTTTTTATGATTAAAATAATGATCCCACTTTAGTTTTTAGTTTAGTTTAGAGATACAGCACGGAAACAGGCCCTTTGGCCCACCGAGTCCACGCCGACCAGCGATCCCCGCACACTAAAACTATCCTACACACACTAGAGACAATTTACACTTATACCAAGCCAAATTAACCTGCAAACCTGTACGTCTTTGGAGTGTGGGAGGAAACCGAAGATTCGGGTGAAAACCCACGCAGGTCACGGGGAGAACGTACAAACTCCGTACAGACAAGCACCCGTGGTCAAGATCGAACCCGGGTCTCTGGTGCTGTACGGCAACAGCTCTACCACTGTGCCACCGTGCTGCCCTATGATCCAGAACCAGGGGCCCCCACAGTCTAAGAACAAAGGGGAGGCCATTTAAAACTGAGACGAGAAAAATCTTTTTCACCCAGAGAGTTGGGAATTTGTGGAATTCTCTGCCACAGAGGGCAGTGAAAGGCCAATTCACTGGATGAATATAAAAGAGAGTTGGATGGAGCTTGAGGGGACCAGTGGAATCAAGGGATATGGGGAGAAGGTGGGCACAGCAGGTTCCTGATTGTGGATGATCAGCCATGATCACAATGAATGACAGTGCTGGCTCGAAGGGCCAAATGGCCTCCTCCTGCACCTATTTTCTATGTTTCTATGGCGTTGCAGATCCACCAGAAATGGACGTATTTCCTTGCTTGGTGCTGCCCTTCCTAGGATGCTGCAAAATACTCGCTATGCCACTAATTGGTTCTATTCTTCATTGTGAGACTGCTTTCAGCGGATCATGGCAATTTATCTTTTTGTCAATCAGAGCGAGCTTCAAGCATGAGCGAAAACAAATAATATTCACAAATGATTGCAAAATTAATTGGGCAATTACTTTCAATGTCGAACCTCTGAAATTGAACATTGACCTGCATTAAACTCCTGGGAAATGAGAGGCGAGGACTTTCCATGTCAACTTGCTTTCTTACAGGAAGGCCAGCAATGTTTCATTCCTTGCCAAACACACAGGCTTTCTGTTACTCGAGGTGCTTGTTTAATCGAAGGGTTTGACCAACGCATTTTTTCCCCCCGAACTGGAGCCATCGATCCCTTGTTCAATTCTCCAAAGAGACCTCAAGTAATTGTCGGCCACTGACAATGACTTGGCTTTCCCATTAGCAAAGTGCCCTTCAGCTAAATAGAGTTTTCCACATCCCTTTCTAGATCTGTCTTCCAACAGGCACGGTGGCACAACGGTAGAGCTGTTGCCTTACAGCGCCAGAGACCCCGGGTGCAATCCTGATCAAGGGGGCTTGTCTGCACAGAGTTTGTACGCTTGCCCCGTGACCTGTGTGGGTTTTCCCCGGGTGCTCCTGTTTCCTCCCACACTCCAAAGGCACCTATAGGTTTGGAGGTTCAATGTAAAAACAAAGAACTGCAGATGCTGGTTTATACCAAAGATAGACACAAAGTGCTGGAGTAACTCAGCAGGTCAGGCAGCATCTCAGGAGAAAGAGAATGGGTGATGTTTCGGGTCGAGATCCTTCCTCAAACTGAAAGTAGAGTGGGGGGGGGGGGGGGGGGCTGGGTTGAATTGATTTCTGTACATTCACAGCGCCAGAGACCCAGGTTCAATCCTGACTAAGGGTGCTGTCTGTATGGAGTTTGTACGTTCTCACCATGACCTGCGTGGGTTTTCTCCAGGCGCTCCGGTTTCCTCCCACACTCCAAAGACGTTATTTGGCTAAGTATAATTGTAAGTTGTCCCTAGTGCGTGTAGGATAGTGTGAGTGAGCGGTGATCGCCGGTCGGCACGGGCTCGGTGGGCCGAAGGGCCTGTTTCCGCATTGTATCTCTAAATTAAACTAAAGCACACAGGAACTGCAAACACTCACCTTATCCCTTCAAGGAGATCTCTTGTCACCGCATGGACACTTGGCCAAATTTCTCATTCCGACTCCACCATACACGACTCCTCACTTTCCCACGCTGTGCAAACATGTTGGAAGAGCCACTGGCTCAAAACCCCACCTGAAGTGTTTCAGTAACGCCATCCAACAGAGTGGCCCGAGTGGGGAGATGGACACAGATAAAGCAGTGCTTTTACACCATGCTGCTTCATAGGTTTCATATTTTATTTCTTCGTTTACAGTTACGTTTAGAGATACAGGCAGAAACAAGCCCTTCGGCCCAACGAGTCCGTTCTGACCAACGATCACGCCAGTTCTATCCTGCACACGAGAGACAATGTATACACGCATGCACGCACACGCACACACACACACGTGTGTAGGAAGGAACTGCAGGTGCTGGTTTAAACTGAAGAGAGACACTTTAATTTCATGTTTCATGTATTTTGTACGTTTTATGACTGTTGGCAAATTAATTTCCCTCCTGGGATAAATAAAGTTCAACCAGGGCGGCACGGTAGCGCAGCGGTAGAGTTGCTGCTTTACAGCGAATGCAGCGCCGGAGACTCAGGTTCGATCCTGACTACGGGTGCTGCACTGTAAGGAGTTTGTACGTTCTCCCCGTGACCTGCGTGGGTTTTCTCCGAGATCTTCGGTTTCCTCCCACACTCCAAAGACGTACAGGTATGTAGGTTAATTGGCTGGGTAAAGGTAAAAATTGTCCCTAGTGGGTGTAGGATAGTGTTAATGTGCGGTGATCGCTGGGCGGCACGGACTTGGTGGGCCGAAAAGGCCTGTTTCCGGCTGTATATGTATGATATGATATGATATATCGTAATGTAAAATGCTGGAGTAACTCAGCGGGACAGGCAACATCTCTGGAGAGAAGGATTGGGTGACGTTTCGGGTCGACACTCTTCTTCAGACGGAAGAAGGGTCTCGACCTGAAACGTCCACCCATTCCTTCTCTCCAGAGACACTGCCTGCCCTGCTGAGTTACACCAACATTTTGTGTCTATCTTCACACACGTGCGCACACACATATACATATATATATACTGATTTTTTTTTTCATTAATGATGGGTTTTACAGAGTGCTATGTTTACATATCTGCTGTGCTGCTGCAAGTAAGAATCTCATTGTTCCATTTTGGGTCATTTGACCAATTAAAGACTCTTCGAAGGTATTTATCACCTCCCGTCTGGACTACTGTAACAGCCTCCTCTATGGTTCACCCTCAAAAATCATCAATAAACTCCAATACATCCAGAACTCCGCTGCCCGTCTACTCACCCACTCCCCGATTCGTGACCATATCACCCCCGTCCTTTACAAGCTCCACTGGCTCCCCATCCCCCAGAGAATCCAGTACAAAATCCTCCTCATGACCTACAAAGCCCTCCATAACCTGGCCCCATCCTACCTGACTGACCTCCTCCACAGACACACTCCCACCCGTACCCTCCGCTCTGCTGCTGCCAACCTCCTGTCCCCCCCCCCATCCGGACCAAACTCAGATCCTGGGGGAACAGGGCTTTCTCCATCGCTGCTCCCACCCTCTGGAACTCACTACCTCAAACCATCAGAGACTCCCCCTCACTCACCACATTCAAAACATCACTGATGTCTCACCTGTTCAACACAGCCTTCAACCACTGGCCGTCACCTCACCTTATTTTTCCTTTTCTGTTCGTTTACTTATTGATTTATTTATTTTTTCTATGTTTTAATAAACCATGTAAAGCGTCTTTGAGTTTTTAGAAAAGCGCTATACAAATGTAATGCATTATTATTATTATTATTATTATTCACAAAATGCTGGAGTAACTCAGCAGGTCAGGCAGCATCTCAGGAGAGATGGAATGGGTGACGTTTTGTGTCGAGACCCTTCTTCAGACTGATGAAGAGTCTCGACCCAAAACGTCAACCATTCCTTCTCTCCTGAGATGCTGCCTGACCTGCTGAGTTACTCCAGCATTTTGTGAATGAACACCTTCGATTTGTACCAGCATCTGCAGTTATTTTCTTACTTTTCAATAAAAGACTCTTGACTCTTGAGAAAGGGTTTGAGAGCTGATGGAGTCCCTACCCTGGGCGCTGCTTGGATTGAAGAAGGTTTTCACGACAACAAGCAGCTCCTCAATCCAAACCAGCGGCCGCCCAGCCAAGGTTAGTGCCAGTCGAAATATGACTTCAGCCTCCGTGTGGCCCATCGTTAAACAGTGATTTTTTTTTTTAACGTTATGGCAGCACTTCATTAATTGTTGACTTCATGCCACGTCTGACAAGAAATAATACTCGTGTAAAATCGGGAAGTAATGAATGTATGCAGCAAGCAGCCCTGTTGAACGTGCACTCTGAAAGGAGCTAATTAGCTAAATTTATGGAATACTTTCAACCAATGCTCCCCACCCCAACAATCCCACACTGACAATGCATCATAAATAGCAGCATACATTACAGTCTCACTTGCTACACTGATGGATTACGCATTTCCTCTCAATAAGCCAATAATATTTTAATAGCTCATTCCCCTGTGTTCAAAATAATGTCATTATATATTTTTTTAAATCACCTTCTCTGATTTTTTTTTTTTTTGTGCAGCTTTGACTGCCAACTGTGATGCAATAAATGGCAGTAAATTGTAAAAAATCACGTTACCTGACAGAACTCAACTGATTACATTTACAAACTGCCCCTCTAGGTGCCCGCGGGTCAGGTGTTTGATTTATTACGGACTGGAGGGGGAACGCCAGTTTGCATTCTGACATTGATGGAAGGGAAGATAGGCACAAAAAGCTGGAGTCACTCATTCCACGTCACCCATTCCTTCTCTCCGGAGATGCTGCCTGTCCCGCTGAGATACCCCAGCTTTTTGTGTCTATCTTTGGTTTAGACCAGCATCTGCAGTTCCTTCTTACACATTGATGGAAGGGAACCGTGCGGAGTCAAAATAAGTTGCAACGGGAGCCTTCAGTTCTGAGCAAAACACAAGGTGATGGAGGAACCCAATGCGTCAGTTCTGAGCTGTTTACCATTTAAAACACACTAGACCGTGGACCCGTTGGGCCCAAACCCCTCCTGCATTGGTGCAGCACCCTCTCCTCCCCCACCCCTCTCCCCCCCTCCCTCCCCTCCCCCTCCCCCCCTTCACCTCTCCCTCCCCACTCTATTCCTCTCAACCCCCCTTATCCTCCCTCCTCCCCCCTCCCTCCCTCCCCCCTCCCTCCCTAGGAGATAGATTTAAACTTTAAAATGTGAATAACTTTAAAAATACAACACCGATTTCAATGAAACTTCTTCCATTGGCACCAAAGGGGTGACGGTGAGTAAGGTGGGCCTAAATTTGAGCCGCTATCGTGTACCATTTTGATTGTAGTTCAGGAACAAACAAACAAACGAGAGCTTTAGGATATAGATGTCTAGAAATCCATCCTAAACGTGTTCTGCGGTGACATTAGTGTGGTGCCCTGACGGAAAGTGTGGTGTTCTGTGGTGACATTAGTGTGGTGCCCTGACGGAAAGCCTCTTAATTGCGGAGAAGAAGAAGAGTCCAACAATATTTAAGTGAACTTTGTAACTTTGTTGGCCCGTTGTCGTGACTCTTTTGTGCATCGTGTTAGCAAAAAACAAAGTATTTCACTGTACCTTCACAGTACTTGTGACAATGAAGTATCTATCTATCTATCTATCTATCTATCTATCTATCTATCTATCTATCTATCTATCTATCTATCTATCTATCTATCTATCTATCTGTCTGTCTGTCTGTCTGTCTGTCTGTCTGTCTGTCTGTCTGTCTGTCTGTCTGTCTGTCTGTCCGTCCGTCCGTCCGTCCGTCCGTCCGTCCGTCCGTCCGTCCTTCTGTCTGTCTGTCTGTCTGTCTGTCTGTCTGTCTGTCTGTCTGTCTGTCTGTCTGTCTGTCTGTCTGTCTGTCTGTCTGTCTGTCTATCTATCTATCTATCTATCTATCTATCTATCTATCTATCTATCTATCTATCTATCTATCTATCTGTCTACCTACCTACCTGTCTACCTACCTGTCTGTCTGGCCATCCGTCTGTCTGTCTGTCTGTCTGTCTGTCTGTCTGTCTGTCTGTCTGTCTGTCTGTCTGTCTGTCTGTCTGTCTGTCTGTCTGTCTGTCTGTCTGTCTGTCTGTCTGCCCCTGCCAGTAGAGAGAGCATGTCAGGAGAGAAGGAATGGGCGATTTTCGGGTCGAGACCCTTCTTCAGACTGATGTCAGGGGGGTGGGACAAAGGAAGGATATAGGTGGAGACAGATGCTCCTGAGATGCTGCCTGACCTGCTGAGTTACTCCAGCATTTTGTGAATAAATCCCTGCCAGTACGTTCTTTGAACCTTCTTCAGACTGGTTAGGGATAAGGGAAACGAGAGATATAGACAATGATGTGGAGAGATAAAGAATAAAGATATGCAAATAAGTCAAGGAAACAGGCCATTGTTAGCCCCGGCATTCCCTTTCTCTTTCTCTATCCCTCCCCCACCCAAGTCACACTAGCTTCTCGTTTTCACCCAACAATTAGCCTTTCCTTTATCATCGTTACTTTTTTCCCTATCTTTTATTCATTGTTCTTTATCTCTCTAACATCACCGACTATATTCTCTCGTTTCCCTTATCCCTCACCAGTCTGAAGAAGGGTCTCGACTGGAAACGTCACCCCTCTCCAGAGACGCTGCCTGTCCCGCTGAGTTACTCCAGCTTTTTGTGTCTATCTTCAAAATGACAAACAGTGCAGCAGATAAGAGCTGGAAGGATTTAAGACCCAGTGCATGCTGAGAGCATATGAATCTGTCACCATTCCAGCATAATTCAGACTGTTTAAATAAACATCTCCGAGTACATTTAATGCCACGTGGTAGTGGGGTCAAGTATTTTGTTACGTTTAACTGGATGGCCTGCACAAGTGGTGTTAGATCTTAAAATCTCTTGACTGACATCAGCATAATTCATGCCAGCACTAGAGATAGCATTTTAAAACCAATCAACTTAGTAACGTAAACACGGTCTGTTTCAAATCTTGAGGACTGAAGTTCTGGTCTTGGTCTACTTGAGGCAGTCGACTGACGCCGAATGATTAAACCAGGGCATCTCTTTAGGAAACAAAACAAAAAAAGTCTGAAGTTAATACCCAATTCACATTTTTGAAGTTTCGAACCCAAATGCCAATTCAACTCTCTCACACTCTCTGTTCAGACTGGAGGGCAGAGTCATAGAGTCATACAGAGTGGAAACAGCCCAACATGCAGGGGGTATGGCGACTAGGCTTGTACACACTGGAATTTAGAAGGATGAGAGGGGATCTTATCGAAACGTGTAAGATTATTAAGGGGTTGGACACGTTAGAGGCAGGAAACATGTTCTCAATGTTGGGGGAGTCCAGAACAAGGGGCCACAGTTTAAGAATAAGGGGTAGGCCATTTAGAACTGAGATGAGGAAAAACTTTTTTAGTCAGAGAGTTGTGAATCTGTGGAATTCTCTGCCTCAGAAGGCAGTGGAGGCCAATTCTCTGAATGCATTCAAGAGAGAGCTGGATAGAGCTCTTAAGGATAGCGGAGTCAGGGGGTATGGGGAGAAGGCAGGAACGGGGTACTGATTGAGAATGATCAGCCATGATCACATTGAATGGCGGTGCTGGCTCGATGGGCCGAATGGCCTCCTCCTGCACCTATTGTCTATTGTCTATTGTCTATTGCCCACACCAAACATGTCCCTTCTACACTAGTCCCCACCTGCCTGTGTTTGGCCCTTATCCCTCTAAACCTGTCCTATCCATGTCCCTGTCTAAATATTTCTTAATCGTTCAATGTCTCAACTACCTCGTCTGCCTGTTCGTTCCATGCACCCACCACCCTTTGTGTAAAAAATTTACCCCTCAGATTCCTATGAGGCAGCGAATGCAGCGCCGGAGATCCGGGTTTGATCCCGACTACGGGTGCTGCCTGTACGGAGTTTGTACGCTCTCCCCGTGACCTGCGTGGGTTTTCTCTGAGATCTTCGGTTTCCTCCCACACTCCAAAGTCGCACAGGTTTGTAGGTTAATTGGCTTTGTAAATGTAAAACAAAATTGTCCCAAGTGGGTATCGGATAGTGTTAGTGTGCGGAGATCGCTGGTCGGCGCGGACCCGGTGGGCCGAAAGGGCCTGTTTCCGCACTGTATCTCCAAACTAAACTAAACTAAAACTTTTCCCCTTCACCTTAATCCGATGTACCCTGGTTCTCGATTCCCCTTATCTGGGCAAGGGACCCAATCTATTTCTCTCGTGATTTTATACACTTTTACACACTATTTAACATTTTCTTTAAGTGCGGGAGCAGTGAAGCCCTCTTGTCTTATTTCTCGCTGTACTCAAGCGGGAGTATGGAACTGCTTTGGGTTGATTGTATTTTGGCCAAACTTCTACTCGTCTGCTGTCTCAGGCGATTGTTATTGGGCCCAGCATGCAGCTGCTGGAAGCAAAATGGCCACCTCAGCAAGCACAGAGTGTGCTCAAAGTATGAGAGGAAAGATAAGACTTCATCTGAGAGATGGCGCAGCGGTAGAGTTGCTGCCTTACAGTGAATGCAGCGCCGGAGACTCAGGTTCGATCCTGACTACGGGCGCCGTCTGTACGGAGTTTGTACGTTCTCCCCGTGACCTGCGTGGGTTTTCTCTGAGATCTTCGGTTTCCTCCCACATTCCAGGTATGTAGGTTAATTGACTGGGTAAATGTAAAAATTGTCCCTAGTGTGTGTGTAGGATAGTGTTAATGTGCGGGGATCGCTGGGCGGCGCGGACTCGGTGGGCCGAAGGGCCTGTTTCCGAGCTGTATCTCTAAAAAAATCTAAAAATGACCCAATCCTTGTCAGCAATCACAACTTGTATTTAGAAAGTTACTTCACTGTGGTGAACTGCCTAAGATGGTTAACAGGACTGTGTTTCGGTCGGCTCAGTGGCGCAATGGTAATGTTGCTGCCTTACAGCGTCAGAGACCCCGGTTCGATCCCGACTACGGGTGTTGTCTGTTCGGAGTTTGTACGTTCTCCCCGTGACCTCGTGGGATTTCTACGGGTGCTCCGGTTTCCTCCCACACTCCAAAGGCATGCAGGTTTGTAGGCTAATAATCTTCTATAAAATTGTAAGTTGTCCCTGGTGTGTAGGATGGTGCTAGTGTACGGGGCGATCGTTGGTCAGTGCTGACTCAGTGGGCCGAAGGGCACTGTATCTCAAAGGTCGAAAGCTTGTGTCAGTCTGCGTGGTCATGTCAGGTTGTTCATCGTCACCCAATTGATTCATCATGATCTTCAGAGATCTGTCATCGTTACCCAGTCTCGCCTCGATGTGTCTCCAGTCCCATAGCTAAACAGTTGACAGAAAAGGTGTAAGCTTTACTTAGGTACCTGGCTGTGAAGATAGAATACAAAACGCTGGAGTAACTCAGCGGGTCAGGCAGCATCTGTGGAGAAAAGGAATCTGTGATGTGTCTGGTCGAGACTCTTCTTCAGACTGAGAGCGAGGGGAGAGGGGATACTTGAGGCACGAAAAGGTACAGAACAAATCAGAGCCAGCAAGGAAAGTTGGAGCCCACAATGGTCCATTGTTGGCTGTGGAAGAGGTGACAAGGAAGGGATACGAACAGAGAACTACCTCGCTGCGAGACAGATTTGGGATTGAATGTTGTTTGCTGTGTGGACTACGAACATGTAGGATAGTGTTAATGTGCGGAGATCGCCGGTCGGCGCGGACTCGTGGGTGGGGGGCCTGTTTCCACGCCGTATCTCTGAAGTAAAGGAGCACGAGGAGGCAAGGAGCTGACGTCTAGTCAGATGTTATCACGCGTGGAAAGGTGATCGCCATCAAAGGAGTGGGTTCACAGCAGAAACTAATGGTGGAAAAGCAGGTAAATCTGGGAGGAAATTCGACAGCCTGTGGCCGAGACAGCTGAAAGAATGCCTCCCACTGGTAAACAGCAGGAAGGCCTGGAGTGTTTAGGTTGGCAACGCACCAGAGTTAGAGCTGTACACACATCTTAGAGATGTGGGAGATTCTGAAGCAGAGGTGATGCAACAATCCATCACGCGGCCTATTTTCTAACGTAGGCCTTGGGATATTTTGACATGCGAAAGAACGGCGGAGTAATTCACAGATACAAAGCACCAAACATTGTATTCTTTAATATGGAGGAAAGAACTGCAGATGCTGGTTTAAATCGAAGGTAGACACAAAATGCTGGAGTAACTCAGCGGGACAGGCAGCATCTCTGGAGAGAAGGAACGGGTGACGTTTCGGGTTGAGACCCTTCTTCAGACGCGAAGAAGACCCTTGTTGAGTCTGAAGAAGAGTCTCGACCTGAAACGTCACCCGTTCCTTCTCTCCAGAGATGCTGCCTGAGATACTCCAGCGGTTTGTGTCTATGCTGTATTCTTTCACCTTTATAAAATGTCCAAACATCGCAATCTTTCCCAACATCCATAAATGAGTCTGAAGAGGGGTCCCGACCCGAAACATCACCTATCCTATGTTCTCCGGAGATGCTGCCTGACCCGTTGGGTAACTCCAGCACTTTGTGTCTATCTTTGGTATGCACCAGCATCTGCAGTTCTTTCTTTGTGGAGTTTTGCCATTATAGCAAACGCTAATTTTAATGATGACAGAGACAATAGACAATAGACAATAGGTGCAGGAGGAGGCCATTCGGCCCTTCAAGCCAGCACCACCATTCAATGTGATCATGGCTGATCATTCTCAATCAATACCCCATTCTTGCCTTCTCCCCATACCCCCTGACTCCGCTATCCTTAAGAGCTCTATCTAGCTCTCTCTTGAATGCATTCAGAGAACTGGCCTCCACTGCCTTCTGAGGCAGAGAATTCCACAGATTCACAACTCTCTGACTGAAAATGTTTTTCCTAATCACAGTTCTAAATGGCCTACCCCATATTCTTAAACTGTGGCCCCTTGTTCTGGACTCCCCCAACATTGGGAACATGTTTCCTGCCTCTAACATGTACAACCCCTTAATAATCTTATACGTTTCGATAAGATCCCCTCTCAACCTTCTAAATTCCAGTGTATACAAAAAGCTATAGTAACTCAGCGGGTCAGGCAGCATCTCAGGAGAAAAGGAATAGGTGACGTTTCGGGTCGAGACCCTTCTTCAGACTAAATTCTTCTAATTTTTAAGAGTCCGAAGAAGGCACTGACCTGAAACGTCACCTGCCCCACGTTCCCCAGAGATGCTGCCTGACCTGCTGAGTTACTCCAGCAGTTTGTGTCTTTCTTTGGTTCAAACCAGCACCTGCAGTTCAAGTTTATTACATTATTTATTTCCCTACATACGTACTGTATGAGCGGCACGGTGGCGCAGCGGTAGAGTTGCTGCCTTACAGCGCCAGAGACCCGGGTTCCATCCTGACTACGGGTGCTGTCCGTAGGGAGTTTGTACGTTCTCCCTGTGACCCTGGAGTTTTCCCCAAGAGCTCCGGTTTCCTCCCACACTCCAAAGACGTACAAGTTTGTAGGTTAATTGCCTTTGGTAAAATTGGAAAGTGTCTCAAGTATGCAGATAATGTATGAAGGTGATTGCTGGTTGGCGCGGGCTTGGTGGGCCGATGGGCCTGTTTACAAGGACCAGTTGAGGGACCCCTGCCACCCCAGCAACGGACTGTTCCAGCTGCTACGGTCAGGCAAACGCCTCCGCTGTCACGCTGTGAAAACAGAGAGGATGAGACGGAGTTTCTTCCCACAGGCCATCAGGACTGTTAACTTTTATAACTCCAGGGACTAAATTTTGTCTTCTCTGTATTAACTGTATTAACTTTATTTATATGCTGTAACTGTAATTCTATTTTTGTGCACAATTCGCAGGCATTGCCACTTTCATTTCACTGCACATCGTGTATGTGTATGTGACAAATAGACTTGACTTGACTTGAGTAACTACTATTATAATAACGCAGGTATATTTGGTACTATTTCGTTTAGTTTAGAGAAACAGCGTGGAAACAGGCTTTTCAGCCCACCGAGTCCGCGCCGACCAGCGATCCCTGCACACTAACACTGTCCTACGTACACTGCGGACAATTTACATCTATACCAAGCCAATAAACCTACAAACCTGTACATCTTTGGAGCGTGGGAGGAAACAGAAGATCTCGGAGAAAACCCACGCGGGTCACGGGGAGAACGTACAACCTCAGTACAGACAAGCACCCGTAGTCGGGATCGAACCGGGGTCTCTGGCGCTGTAAGCGTTGCAAGGCGGCAACTCTACCGCTGCGCCACCGTGCCACCCACATTGATTGAGAATGACCAGCCATGATCACATTGAATGGTGGTGCTGGCTCGAAGGGCCGAACGGCCTACTCCTGCACCTATTGTCTATTGTCTAACGTACAAACCTGTACGTCTTTGGTTATTAAAATTTGTATATTCTGATAAACTTGTATATTCCGCCAAGTATAAATGCTTATCCTATCAATGTCTAATTTAAAAACAATTACTTGTCCAATACCCTTGTGATGCCCCTGTGTGTGGGGAGTGAACTGATGAGAGTTTATGTGCTGTGGAGTGTCAGTGAGTTTGCAAAATGACAGTGTCAGCACTCACCATAAATTCAGGGAGTCATTGTCAGTCGACAGATTTATAACACGCCCAAAAGTAATCTGCCTTTGGACACCTCAACTAATCATGTTCATGCTCTGGGGAACTTAATGCATCAAAATCTGCCATTTGTCCAAATCCTTTGAGGTGGTTGAAGGTTTAGATAAATAAATGGACAGTGCCCATGCCAATGGTTAATATTCAGGGGCCACACTCCCACCCCCCCCCACCCTCCCCCCCCTCCCCCACCCCCCCACCCTCCCCAGCCTCCCCCCCTCCCCCACCCTCCCCACCCTCCCCACCAAGCACATGAGACTTTGCAGTAGGTATCGCACTCAAACCAACCTCCCTTCCATTGATTCAATTTACAACTCACGCTGCCTCGGCAAGGCCAGCAGCATAATCAAGGACAAGTCCTAGAGGAGTCAGGGGGTATGGGGAGAGGGCAGGAACGGGGTACTGATTGTGAATGATCAGCCATGATCACATTGAATGGCGGTGTTGGCTCGAAGGGCCGGATGGCCTACTCCTGCACCTATTGTTTATTGTCTATTGTCTAAGTCCCCTCTCCCATCGGGCAAAAGGTACAGAAGTGTGAAAGCACACACCTCCAGATTCAGGGACAGTTTCTTCCCGGCTGTTATCAGGCCACTGAACCACCATACCACAACAAGAGAGCGGCCCTGAACTGCCATCTACCTCATTCGTGACCCTCGGACTATCCCTGGCCGTACTTTTCTGGCTTTACCTTGCGCTGAACGTTATTCCCTTATCATGAATGCATCTATTGCGCTGTAAATGGATCGATGGCAATCAGGTACTGTCTTTCTGCTGACTGGTTAGCACGCAACAAAAAGCTCTTCACTGTACACATGACAATAAACTGAACTGAAGTCAGGCTCCAAGCCAAGTAGGCCCATCAATGATCAGACTTGAGACGAGTAGATGGGCAGTTGTGTAGGGAAATAACTGCAGATGCTTGTACAAATCGGAGGTATCACAAAATGCTGGAGTAACTCAGCAGGTCAGGCAGCATCTCAGGAGAGAAGGAATGGGTGACGTTTCGGGTCAAGACCCTTCTTCAGACTGAAGGGCAGTTTATCAGTTGCCGCAGGTGGTAATACTCCCGCATGGCGATGTGAAAACAATAACCAAAAGCCTTGCACGTTGTCTCTCTGCGAAGAAAATTGCAGGGTTTCGCGATCAGGGTCAACGGATCTTAAGGTGAATCTGGGACAAATGAATTAAGACGCCAACAAGACTTGGTTGAGATTATAGTGAGAGTGTGAGAGGCTGAATGGTTCTCGTGCCATTCCACAATCAAACCGGCACAGGGCGGCACGATGGCGCGGCGGTAGAGTCGCTGCCTCACAGCGCCAGAGACCCGGGTTCCATCCTGACTACAGGTGCTGTCTGTACGGAGTTTGTACAGCACATTCGCACTGTGACCATGTGGGTTTTCTCCAGGTGCTCCGGTTTCCTCCCACACACCAAAGACGTGTGGGTTTGTGTGTTAATTAGCTTCAGCAAATTGCCCCGAGTGTGTAAGGTGGAAATAGTGTACTGTTGATCGTTGGTCAGCATGGACTCAGTGGACTGAAGGGACTGTTTCCATGTTGTATCCCCAAACTCAAGTACCAAGGTCAGGCAGCGTGAAGTGCAGATGGAGACAATTTTAAACCGAGGTATAATTGCGCATTGCAACTCGAGTAAACCGGTTATAAATTGGACTGAAGAAGGGTCTCGACCCGAAACGTCACCTACTCCTTTTCTCTAGAGAAGCTGCCTGACCCACTGAGTGACTCCACCATTTTGTGTCTGTCTTTGGTTATAAAGTCAGTATGTTCAATGGGTTCCCCTGAAAAAATGTCAGGGTCTTTCTCAATACTATTTTCTTCCTTTGTGCTGCTGTCAACTCAACCATCACTGTCCTACTTCCAATGAAGCTATCAAGGACGGCACTGTGGCACAGCGGTAGAGTTGGCGCCTTACAGCGCCCGAGACCCGGGTTCGATCCTCACTACGGGTGCTGTCTGCACGGAGTTTGTACGTTCTCCCCGTGACCTGCGTGGGTTATAAATCACGTGACCTAGTTCCTCCCACATTCCAAAGACGTTCAGGTTTGTAGCTCAATTGGCTTCAGTAAAATTGTTAATTGTCCCTAGTGTGCGTGCAGAATTGTGTTAATCAAGTCAAGTTTATTTGTCACATACATAAACAAGATGTGCAGTGAAATGAAAGTGGCAACGCCTGTGGATTGTGCTAAACTACAAAACAGAATAGAGAAAAAAAATGTAACACAAAAAATAAATGAATACAGTAAATTAAATTAGTCTCTGGTGATATGAGAGTTAACAGTCCTGATGGCCTGTGGGAAGAAACTCCGTCTCATCCTCTCTGTTTTCACAACGTGACAGCGGAGGCGTTTGCCTGACTGTAGCAGCTGGAACAGTCCGTTGCTGGGGTGGTAGGGGTCCCCCATAATGTTGGATCTCTGGATCTGCACCTCCTGATGTATAGGTCCTGCAGGGGGGCGAGTGTAGTTCCCATAGTGCGTTCAGCCGAACGCACTACTCTCCGCAGGGCCTTCCTAACCTGGGCAGAGCTATTCCCAAACCAGATTGTGATGTTTCCAGACAAGATGCTTCCTACAGCCCCAGAGTAGAAGCACTGAAGGATCCTCAGAGAGACTATGAATTTCCCCAACTGTCTGAGGTGGTAATGCGCGGGGATCGCTGGTCGGCATGGACTCGGTGGGCCGAAGGGCCAGTTTCCGTGCTCTATCTAAAAAATAAACACGACTAAAGTTCCTCTTAAGAACCACAATATTGTTACCTAACAGAAAGAGGCCTTTTAGCCCACTGTATCAATGACAGCTCCCAACATAGTCCAGTCAGTTCCACGCCTGCCTTCACTCCCTGTAGTCCTGTAAATCATTTTTCTTCCAGCGCCTATCCTGTCCCCCTAGAAAGCCTGTTTCAAACGCCCCTCGAGGAAGAGAGACTGCTTTCTTTTTTCCTGCACGCCCCCCTCTGTCGTTTGCTGTATCCCGAGCTACCAGGTCCCTGACGCATTTATGAATGGAAGTGGCTTCTCCCTGGAACATCTTGTGGACAAATCGTGTCTGCTGCAAAATATGGAAAGGGAATGTGTTTTCCCGTGCACGGTCCCCAGAATGGATTACCATGCGCTGGCTAAATGTTATAGCAATCTGAGCGGTAACTTTTTCCACACAAAGGGTGGTGGGTGGACGGAACGAGCTGCCAGAGGAGGTAGCTGGGTGCAGCGCAGGTTCACCAGGTTAATTCCCGGGATGGCGGGACTGACATATGGTGAAAGAATGGACCGACTGGGCTTGTATTCACTGGAATTTAGAAGGAATTTAGAATTTAGAAAGTAGGTGCAGGAGAGGGCCATTCGGCCCTTCGAGCCAGCACCGCCATTCAATATAATCATGGCTGATCATCCAGAATCAGTGCCCCATTCCTGCTCTTTCCCCATGTCCTTTGATTCTGTTAGCCCTAAGGGCAACATCTAACTCTCTCTTTTGAATACATCAGCTTAGATGGAGCATCTTGGTCAGCATGGACCTGTTGGGTCTTATAGAAACATATAACATTCTTAAGGGATTGGACAGGCTAGATGCAGGAAAAATGTTCCTGATGTTGGGGGGGGGGGGGTGGGGGGGGGGGGGGTGGGGGGTTGGGTGGGGGGGGTGGGGGAGTCCAGAACCAGGGGTCGCAGTTTAAGAATATGAGCTAGGCCATTTCGGACTGAGATGGGTGACTTTTCAGGTCGAGACCCTTCTCGGATTGAGAGTCAGTGGAGAGGGAAACTGGAGGTATGTAAAGGTTCAGAACAAAAATCACAGCCAGCACCGATAACTCAAGGAAAGGTGGAGCCCACAATGGTCCATTGTTGGCTGCGGAAGAGGTGGTAACGAAAGGATACAAACAGTGAAACGAGCCAGGGGGACTAGGGTGGGGGAGGGACGGAAAGGCTAGTTGAAAATAGAGAAATCAATATTCAACCGCTGGGTTGTGAGCTGCCCAAACAAAATATGAGGTGCATCATAGAGTCATACAGCACAGAAACAGGCCCTTCGGCCCAACAGGTCCATGCTGACCAAGATGCTCCATCTAAGCTGATGTATTCAAAAGAGAGAGTTAGATGTTGCTCTTAGGGCTAACAGAATCAAAGGACATGGGGGAAAAGCAGGAATGGGGCACTGATTCTGGATGATCAGCCATGATCACATAGAATGGCAGTGCTGGCTCGAAGGGCCGAATGGCCCTCTCCTGCACCTACTTTCTATGTTTCTATGTTTCTAAGCTGGATTTCATTTGCCAATGTTTGCCCCATAAACCTTTCCTGATAAAACTGTGAAAATACCTTTGAAGTGAAATGGAGGAATGCATCGGAGAGCACTCTGATGCCAACACTTCTCTGGTGTGGAGTGGATTCGTAAGTGAACTATGTATCCTGCTGCTGTCCCTGTGCTGGTAGATGCCCTGGCTTTAGACTTTAGAGAAACAGGCCCTTCGGCCCACCAAGTCCACGCCGACCAGCGATCACCCTGTACAATAGCGCTACCCTACGCAGTTGAACAATTTTACCAAAGCCAATTAACCAGCACACATTGCACGTCTTTGGAGTGTGGGAGGAAACCGGAGCACCCGGAGAAAGCCCGGGCGGTCACGGGGAGAACGTAGGAACTCTGTACGCACAGCACCCGGCAGAGTCAGGATCGAATCCGGGTCTCTTTGCGCTGTAAGGCGGCAACTCTGCCGCTACGCCACCGCGCCTGCCATTCCCACATCGCAAGATAACCAAGGGCAGCCGCCAACACTGCGCCTGTTGCTACCTTCGACCTAACAGCATGTTTCTTCCTCCTTGCTTAGCATTCATTCAATCAGCGTCCACTGTTTATCTGAGTCCGTGATCCCCGGATGAAAACGTGTCTTTGGGAAAAAATCAAAGCAGCTTTTATCCTTGTGAAACGACAAACGCTGCCTTGGTTGCAGCAGCTGTCCGGATGAATCCCCATCACTGTCTCGGTGGCCATTTTAGATTGAGATTTTTGTTTTAGATTTAGAGATACAGCTCGGAAACAGGCCCTTCGGCCCACCGAGTCCGCGCCGCCCAGCGATCCCCGCACATTAACACTATCCTACACCCACTAGGGACAATTTTTACATTTACCCAGTCAATTAACCTAGATGAAGGGATTAAAAGTACCATTAGCAAATATGCAGATGATACTAAGCTGGGGGGTAGTGTGAATTGTGAGGAAGATGCAATAAGGCTGCAGGGTGACTTGGACAGGTTGTGTGAGTGGGCGGATACATGGCAGATGCAGTTTAATGTAGATAAGTGTGAGGTTATTCACTTTGGAAGTAAGAATAGAAAGGCAGATTATTATCTGAATGGTGTCAAGTTAGGAAGAGGGGATGTTCAACGAGATCTGGGTGTCCTAGTGCATCAGTCACTGAAAGGAAGCATGCAGGTACAGCAGGCAGTGAAGAAAGCCAATGGAATGTTGGCCTTCGTAACAAGAGGAGTTGAGTATAGGAGCAAAGAGGTCCTTCTACAGTTGTACCGGGCCCTGGTGAGACCGCACTTGGAGTACTGTGTGCAGTTTTGGTCCCCAAATTTGAGGAAGGATATTCTTGCTATTGAGGGCGTGCAGCGTAGGTTCACTAGGTTGATTCCCGGAATGGCGGGACTGTCGTATGTTGAAAGGCTGGAGCAATTAGGCTTGTATACACTGGAATTTAGAAGGATGAGGGGGGATCTTATTGAAACGTATAAGATAATTAGGGGATTGGACACATTAGAGGCAGGAAACATGTTCCCAATGTTGGGGGAGTCCAGAACAAGGGGCCACAGTTTAAGAATAAGGGGTAGGCCATTTAGAACGGAGATGAGGAAGAACTTTTTCAGTCAGAGAGTGGTGAAGGTGTGGAATTCTCTGCCTCAGAAGGCAGTGGAGGCTAGTTCATTGGATGCTTTCAAGAGAGAGCTGGATAGAGCTCTTAAGGATAGCGGAGTGAGGGGGTACGGGGAGAAGGCAGGAACGGGGTACTGATTGAGAGTGATCAGCCATGATCGCATTGAATGGCGGTGCTGGCTCGAAGGGCTGAATGGCCTACTCCTGCACCTATTGTCTATAAACCTGGACGTCTGTGGAAGGAAACCAAAGGTCTCGGAGAAAACCCACGCAGGTCACAGGGAGAACGTACAAACTCCGTACAGACGGCGCCCGTAGTCAGGATCGAACCCGAGTCACCGGCGCTGCATTCGCTGTAAGGCAGCAACTCTACCGCTGCGCCACCGTGCTAGCGGAGACCTGGCTTGTGATCCTCAAGCATTTGTGTTAAGTTCTGCTGCGTATTGGAAGGGTCACCACTAATGACATGCTTCCACATTATTAAACAGTGTCTGAGACGACTCCTTGAAGTTTGAATAAAGATTCCTTCAGAGCCCCTTATCTGTTTCTGTGATCGGCAGCCACATAAAATCAGATGTCGGTGAAATCTTGCCAGAGATGATGATTTAAAGTCTAGGAAAATAACTGCAGATGCTGGTACAAATCGAAGGTGTCACAAAATGCTGGAGTAACTCAGCGGGTCAGGCAGCGTCTCTGGAGAGAAGGAATGTGATACCTATGATTTAAAGTCTGGCGGATAGGAACCGAGAGGTGTGGGGCTGGGAACCGTGGAACTGGAGGGGTGGGGTTGCCAACTGTCTTGTATTAGCCGGGACATCCCGTATTTTGGGCTAAATTAGCTTGTCCTGTATGGGACCGCCCTTGTCCTGTATTAGTAGGGTTGCCAACTTCCTCACTCCCAAATAAGGGACAAAGGGTGACGTCACCGCCCCGCGCCCCACGTGACCTCACCCAGCCAGAGGCCACGTGCCCCCGCTCCACAAATGGAGTGAAAGGATTGGTGAGATTTCGTGTCAGGACCCTTCTTCAGACTTGACAATCTTTTTTTTTTCTTAGCGTCCTGTCTCCAAGCAGAAAAAAACCCACCGTCGAAAAGAACTGATAAGAAACAACAATGATATTACCGACGTTTTAAAGATACAGCGTGGAAACAGGCCCTTCGGCCCAACAGGTCTGTGCCGATCAACCGTTCACACTAGTTCCATCCTACGTAGGAGGGACAATTTATAGAAGCCAACTAACCTACTAACTCGCACGTCTTTGGAGTGTGGGAGGAAACCGGAGCACCCGGGGAAAACCCACACGGTCACAGGGAGGACGTGCAAACTCCACGCCGACAGCACCGAACCAGGTCAGGATCAGACCCGGGTTCCTGGCCACGTGAGGCAGCATCTTTACCACTGCCAAACTTCAAATAATCGCACATTCAAGATAGTTTCAAATCCAGCAGCAGGAATTTACATCCGTTAGGTCTGAAGAAGGGTCTCAGCTCGAAAGACGTCACCCATTCCTTCTCTCCTGAGATGTTGCCTGACCTGCTGAGTTACTCCAGCATTTTGTGAAATAAATACCTTCGATTTGTACCAGCATCTGCAGTTATTTTCTTACGCTACCTGTCCCTATTCTCCAGAGATGTGGCCTGACCCGCTGAGTTGCACCAGCATTTCGTGTCTCTCTGCGGCCGGAATCTACAACGTCGACTGGGCTTTGCACGGCAAATTATTTTTGTGCGGTCGCTGTGCTGCTGAAACTGGACCAGGATGTAATCCAGAACTCCAAACAAATATCTCGCTCTCGCCCTCACCCTCGATGTCACATTTGGGATTTATATTAGCACAAGCCATTTAACCTGCAATTCATTCCAACTTTTTTCTTTTTCCATTAAACTGTTTATTCTAGCCTGCTTTATCTCAAACCATGTTTATTTTCATGGTAAAACCAGTTGGCTGGCCATTCCTGCACACATCTCAGGCATAGCCAACAATCCACAGCCACTTTAGAACAGTAGACAAGCAGCATTGGACTGCTTTCCGAACTTTTAAACCCAAAACAGCCAATCAGTTTATAAATCCAATTAAAACTAATTAGGCTGCCTTGCATTTAAAGGCCTGGGCCGTGCTGTTTAAAAAGCCTAATTATTGCACGACTTGCAAGGTCTCATCTTATTGCCCCCCTCAATTGGCTGTAAAATGGTGGCAAAGTTATATTCGCCCCACTCCTTTCAAGGCACCAGCATAATCCCGATATTGTTAAATTGATGTTAAAATTGATGTCTCTTATAGAGACATATAAAATTACAAAAGGACTGGACAAGCTGGATGCAGGAAAAATGTTTCCAATGTTGGGCGAGTCCCGAACTGGGGGCCACAGTCTTAGAATGAAGGGGAGGCCATTTAAAACTGAGGTGAGAAGGAACTTTTTCACCCAGAGAGTTGCGAATTTGTGGAATTCTCTGCCACAGAGGGCAGTGGAGGCCAAATCACTGGATGAATTTAAGAGAGAGTTAGATAGAGTTAAGGGTGGCATGGTGGCGCAGCGGTAGAGTTGCTGCCTTTCAGTGAATGCAGCGCCGGAGACTCAGGTTCGATCCTGACTATGGGTGCTGTCTGTACGGAGTTTGTACGTTCTCCCCGTGACCTGCGTGGGTTTTCTCCGAGATCTTCGGTTTCCTCCCACACTCCAAAGACGTACAGGTATGTAGGTTAATTGGCTTGGTAAATGTTTTTTTTTAAATTGTCCCTAGTGTGGGTAGGATAGTGTTAGTGTGCGGGGATCGCTGGGCGGCACGGACCCAGTGGGCCGAAGGGCCTGTTTCCGCGCTGTATCTCTAAATCTAAAAAAAGCTCTGGGGGCTAGTGGAATCAAGGGATATGGGGAGAAGTTGGGGCACGGGTTACTGATTGTGGACGATCAGCCATGATCACAATGAATGGCGGTGCTGGCTCGTAGGGCTGAATGGCCTCTTCCTGCACCTATTTTCTATGTTTCTAAACTGCAAAAGTAAAATGTCACGCCTCGTTTGGGGCGGCACGTTGGCACAGCAGTAGAGTGGCTGCCTTACAGCTCTTATGTTGCTGGCGATCCATGTTCGATCCCGGCTACGGGTGCTTGTCTGTGCGGCCTCAACGACCTCAACCGTGACCGCGTGGGTTTTCTCCGAGAAGTTCGGTTTCCTCCCACAATCCAAAGACATTTGTAGGTTAACTAGCTTGGTATAAATGTAAAAATTGTCCCTAGTGTGGGATAGTGCCAATGTGCGGGGATCGCTGGGCGGTACGGACTCAGTGGGCCGAAGGGCCTGTTTCCACGCTGTATCTCTAAACTAAACTAAACTGCGTCTGCCTTTAACGGCTCTGGGCCTGTACACACTGGAGTTTAGAAGGAGGAGGGGGGTACCTCATTGAAACTTTCTGAATAGTGAAAGGCCTGGATAGAGTGGATGTGGAGAGGATGTTTCCACTAGTGGGAGAGTCTAGGACTAGAGGTCACAGCCTCAGAATAAAAGGACGTACCTTTAGAAAGGAGATGAGGAGGAATCCCTTTAGTCAGAGGGTGGTGAATCTGTGGAATCAATTGCCACAGAAGGCTGTGGAGGCCAAGAACAATGGATATTTCTAAGGTAGTGATTGACAGATTCCTGATTAGTGCGGGTGTCAGGGGTAATAGGGAGAAGGCAGGAGAATGGGGTTATGAGGGAGAGATAGATCAGCCATGATTGAATGGCGGAGTGGGCTGAATGGCCTAATTCTGCTCCTTTAACTTGTGAACATGAACTTTGTATGGAGGAGGGCTGAGAGGAGGACTGGACATGGAGTCACGGAATGGGGACATCACAGAATGTGATGGCTTCAGGATTTTAGTGAACAGTTTAGTTTAATTTAGTTTAGAGATATCAAAGAGAGGTTGGTTTGTGTGATGGTCCAAATTCTCTGCAATTTCCTGCGGTCTTGGGCGGATCTGTTCCCAAACCATGCTGTGTCGCACCCCGATGAAATGCTTTCTACGGCGCATCTGTAGAAGTTGGTGAGAGTCGTTGGGGACATGCCGAACTTCCTAGGCCTTCTGCGGAAGTAGAGGCCTTGATGCTCTTTGTTGGCCTTTGCTTCGCTATGGCAAGTGATGCAGTCCCACCCTTCATCAGTCCTACATCGCCTGCCATCTATCCACGAGTGACGGGCAGCATGAGTCAAGGAATAACAACCAGGAGTGGGAAAGCTGCCTCATTTATTTTCTCCTCCTCAGCCAAACCGCACTGAAGCCAATTGCGATGGTTTCAACATCCCACCCACATCCTGAGACTTACTAACTCATCCGCGCGGACCAGCAATCAAACTTGGCATTGGCACGAAAAGCTGGTGTATCTCAGCGGGACAGGCAGCATCTCTGAAGGGAAGGAGTGATTTTAGATTTAGATTTAGAGGTACAGCGCAGAAACAGGCCCTTTGGCCCACCGGGTCCGCGCTGCCCAGCGATCCCCGCACACTAACACTATCCTACACCCACTAGGGACAATTTTTACATTTGCCCAGCCAATTAACCTACATACCTGTACGTCTTTGGAGTGTGGGAGGAATCCGAAGATCTCGGAGAAAACCCACGCAGGTCACGGGGAGAACGTACAAACTCCGTACAGACGTCGTCCGTAGTCAGGATCGAACCTGAGCCTCCGGCGCTGCATTCGCTGTAAGGCAGCAACTCTACCGCTGAGCCATTGTTTCGGGTCGAGACCCGTCTTCAGCCACGCGGTTTGAACATTTTGAGGACCGGAGTTCTTGCCCTGTACATCCGGTCACGCTCCAGAGGAGCTGAAACCTTTATCTTTCAAAAGCAAACCTGTCAGGCGATTGTCTTCTCAACGTAGGTAGATATTACGTTTTACCGATTCATTCTCGCATTTTGTGTCTATCTTTGGTGATAGGCTTGCTGAGCTATATATGCAAAAAAAAGATTTTCTCTGTACCTTGGTAAACCTGATAATAAATAAACCATTGACTTGAATGTTGAACATTGAGCAATAAAAATCTTTTCACTGTACCTCGTTACACGTGACAATAAGCTAAACTAAACTAAACTAAACTAACTGGGCGTGTTTTACTGAATAAGCTATGTGCGCTACATTATGGAAACAAGCAAATGTAGTTTGAGTTACGTTGGTAATTTAGTTTAGAGAGATGGCGTGGAAACAAGCCCTTCGGCCCACCAAGTCCATGCCTTCCAATGATCTGCACGTACATTAGTTCTATCCGACACACTAGGGATAATTTACAGAAACCAATCAACCTGTGAACCTGCACGTCTTTGGAATGTGTGAGGAAACCTGGAGCATCCCTGAGAAAACCCACGCTGTCACAGGGAGAACGTACAAACTCCACACAGACAGCACCGGTAGTCAGGATCGAACCCGGACCTCTGGCGCTGTACAGCAACAACTCTACTGCTGCGCCACCTTGCCGACTTTGAGTGGACATCCGGCTACTGACAGCGCAAGAGACCCGGGTTCAATCCTGACCACGGGTGCTGTCCGTACGGAGTTTGTACGTTCCCACCGTGACCTGTGTGGGTTTTCTCCGAGATCTTCGATTTCCTCCCACAAAGGTGTACACGTCCGTAGGTTAATTGGCTTGGTATAAATGTAAAATTGTCCCTCGTGTGTGTAAGATAGTGTTGGCGTGCGGGGATCGCTGGTGGGTGCGGACTCGGTGGGCCAAAGGGCCTGTTTCCGCGCCGTATCTCTAAACTAAACTAAACCAGAGCAACGACTCTCCTGTGCGTCTAAAATGAGCTCACGAGCCTCTCACTTCAAGGCCTCTCCATGATGGCCTAGTAATAAATCCTGCAGTCAATGATGCCCACGTCTCATCAGTGTCTATAAACAGCTTCGCAATGTGGCCACACTGAGCGATCTTGGAAGGAGACTGCAGTGAACGTTCCAGATCAAAACGTGCTCAAGCCCTTACTGACGCCTGCTGTGTAGAAATCCATCCCCATTACAAGAGTGAGCTGCAAACCTGACAACGTGTACAGTCTGTGTCGGAAGGAAGACACAAAATGCTGGAGTACCTCAGCGGGCCAGGCAGCATCTCTGCGAAAGGAAGTAGTAGAAACATAGAAACATAGAAAATAGGTGCAGGAGTAGGCCATTCGGCCCTTCGAGCCTGCACCGCCATTCAATATGATCATGGCTGATCATCCAGCTCAGTATCCCGTACCTGCCTTCTCTCCATACCCCCTGATCCCTTTAGCCACAAGGGCCACATCTAACTCCCTCTTAAATATAGCCAATGAACTGGCCTCAACTACCTTCTGTGGCTGGGAATTCCACAGATTCACCACTCTCTGTGTGAAAAAAAACTTTCTCTTCTCGGTCCTAAAAGACTTCCCCCTTATCCTTAAACTGTGACCCCTGGTTCTGGACTTCCCCAACATCGGGAACAATCTTCCTGCATCTAGCCTGTCCAACCCCTTAAGAATTTTGTAAGTTTCTATAAGATCCCCCCTCAATCTTCTAAATTCCAGCGAGTACAAGCCGAGTCTATCCAGTCTTTCTTCATGTGAAAGTCCTGCCATCCCAGGAATCAATCTGGTGAATCTTCTCTGTACTCCCTCTATGGCAAGAATGTCTTTCCTCAGATTAGGAGACAAAAAAAGGTACACAATATTCCAGGTGTGGTCTCACCAATGCCCTGTACAACTGCAGCAGAACCTCCCTGCTCATATACTCAAATCCCCTCGCTATGAATGCCAACATACCTTTCGCTTTCTTCACTGCCTGCTGCACCTGCATGCCTACTTTCAATGACTGGTGTACCACGACACCCAGGTCTCGTTGCATCTCCCCTTCTCCTAATCGGCCACCATTCAGATAATAGCCTGCTTTCCTGTTCTTGCCACCAAAGTGGAAAGTAGCTGACATTTCGGGTCGAGACCCTTCTTCGGACCGAAGTGCAGATGCTGGTTTAAACTGAAGACAGACACAAAAAGCTGGAGTAACTCAGCGGGACAGGCAGCATCTCCGGAGAGAAGGAACGTGTGATGTTTCAGACCCTTCTTCACAATATGTATGCCTCACCACCACGTAACTCTGAACAGAAGGAGGCTCCTCGGGTTCAACATACAATGTGAAAGAAAGCTAAAAAATAATCAGATAGATTGTAAACACCGTGCTGTAGCGACCATAGAGAATGATCCAGGTCGTTCGGACTCGCCATAGTGCAAATGAATGAAATTGCAACTTGTACGTTTAAGCAGTTTACGATACAGATGCTCGAGTTATGGTTTTTTTTCTCATTTTTCTTTAAACGCCCATCCAAATTACCCTGCTGAGTTTTTATGGCTTTATTTAAATAGCAGCCAGACAGCGTTATTTTTAAACTGCCTTTTCCAGCCACACTTTAATGAACCTTTCAGAAGGCCTATTATTTCCAAACATAATAATCAACCTGAATCCATTAATTCTTTATTTCATTTCCCCCAAGGGTTGAGGAAGGGTGAGCATGAACGGGTGATGACAATTATTAAATATAGTTTTCGCGAGAATATATATTTTTTAAAACAAAGTCTGAAGAAGGGTCTCGACCCGAAACGTCACCCATTCCTTCTATGCAGAGACGCTGCCTGTCCCGCCCAGTTACTCCAGCACTTTGCGTCCATCTTCGGTGTAAAGCAGCATCTGCAGTTCCTTCCTGCACAAAAGAAAACGAAGACGTTTTTTTTAGTGCAGGAAGGAACTGCAGGTGCTGGTTTACACCGAAGATGGACGCAAAGTGCTGGAGTAACTCGTCGGGACAGGCAGCGTCTCTGCATAGAAGGAAAGGGTGACGTTTCAGGTCGAGACCCTCCTTCAGACCTCTCGACCCGAAACGTCACCCGTTCCTTCTATCCAGAGATGCTGCCTGTCCCGCTGAGGTGCTGTTTACAAATGCTTACCCAGAAAGAACATATTGGTCAGCCAAACATCGACTGTAGTACAGTATATAACAAGAAATAAGGGCATTTCTGTGCTGACACTCGAAAAACAATGAAAGGTGTATAATAACGATGTTCCCCCCCATTGCATTACACAGCTGTTTATACTGGTTGAGTTTAAGAGGATAAATTAAAACCTCGTGTCGTTTAGTTTTTGTTTACGGGCCAAACTAAACAGGACTCATCAGGAAGGCTGGCTCCGTCCTGGGGGTGGAGTTGGATTACTCACTGGAGGTGGTCTTGGAGAGGAGCGGAGCATCCTGGACAATACAGCTCACCCCCCTCCATGACACACTGGTCAACCTGAGGAGCACCTTCAGCAACAGACTGGTTCCACCAAGATGCAGCACAGAACGCCACAGGAGATCCTTCTTCCCTGCGGCTCTTAAATCGTACAACTCCTCCCCCTTCTGTCGTGGGGTAGACTGACTCCCCTTCCCCCTCTGCCCCCCCCCCCCCCCCCCATTCCCCTCCCCAATCTTTGCTCATCCCCAATCCTGGACTTTCCACTTGTCACTCTAATTTCATGTTTCATGTATCTTGTGTTTTATGACTGTTGGCCGATCGATTTCCCTCCCGGGATAAATAAAGTTCTACCGTACCGTATCGTATCAATGGTCTTGGATTATTGAACCTCACTGAACCACAGCTCCACCCCTGAGCAAGCAGCCTGTAGTCCAGCGAGTCTGTAGTGGCTTTTTCTAAAGTTCTGAATTTATAAAATCAATTTCAGATTCATATTCAAAGTGAAACCTGCTTGTTTTGGACCGTCAATTCTGGTAGAGAATTAAAATGTGAACCGGCACCCGGAGAAAACCCACGCTGTCACAGGGAGAACGTACAAACTCCACACAGGCAGCACCGGTAGTCAGGATCGAACCTGAACCTCATGGCGCCGTACGGCAACAACTCTACTGCTGCGCCACCGTGCCGACTTTGAGTGGACATCAGGCTACTGATGGTGGCGCAGTGGTAACCTTGCAACGCAAGAGACCCGGGTTCAATCCTGACTACGGGTTCTGTCCGTACGCAGTTTGTACGTTCTCACCATGACCTGTGTGGGTTTTCTCCGAGATCTTCGATTTCCTCCCACAAAGGTGTACACGTCCGTAGGTTAATTGGCTTGGTATAAATGTAAAATTGTCCCTCATGTGTGTAAGATAGTGTTGGTGTGCGGGGATCGCTGGTGGGTGCGGACTCGGTGGGCCGAAGGGCCTGTTTCCGCGCCGTATCTCTAAACTAAACTAATCCAGAGCAACGACTCTCCTGTGCGTCTAAAATGAGCTCGCGAGCCTCTCACTTCAAGGCCTCTCCATGATGGCCTAGTAATAAATCCTGCAGTCAATGATGCCCACGTCTCATCAGTGTCTATAAACAGCTTCGCAATGTGGCCGCACGGAGCCATCTTGGAAGGAGACTGCAGTGAACGTTCCAGATCAATCAGATTCTACCGTACCGTATCGTATCTATTGTCTTGGATTATTTAACCTCACTGAACCACAGCTCCACCCCTGAGCAAACAGCCTGTAGTCTAGCGAGTCTGTGTTGGCTGTTTTAAAAGTTCTGAATTTAAAAAATCTATTTCAGATTCATATTCAATGCGAAAACCTGCTTATTTTGGACCTGCAATTCTGGTGGAGAATTAACATTACAATCCCATAGTGGTCTGTGTCGATTAGCTTCCAATGTCATCACCCTTGACACAATGAAGCACTGACACATGGTGTACGTGAAGCTTCAGAAACCGTGTGAATAAGACATGGTCCTCACCACATCTCAGCACCGTGAGGAAGCAGTAAGCAGCTGGATCAATCTCCATCTACATGCTTCCTTACATGCATCTCCTTATATGCTCTGGAGTTTAGAAGGATGAGAGGGGATCTTATAGAAACACACAAAATTCTTAAGGAATTGGAAAGGCTAGGTGCAGGAAAAATGTTCCCCATGTTGGGGGAGTCCGGAACCAGGGATCACCGTTTAAAAAATAAGGGATAGTGCCATTTAAGACAGAGATGAGGAAAAACCTTTTTCACCTGGAGAGTTGTGAATCTGTGGAATTCCATACCATAGAAGGCAGTGGAGGCCAATTCACTGGATGTATTCACGAGAGAGTTGGATGTGGCTCTTAGGGCTAGCGTAATCAAGGGATATGGGGGAGAAAACATGGACGGGGTACTGATTTTGGATGATCAGCCATGATCATATTGAATGGCGCTACCGGATCGAAGGGCCGAATGGCCTACGACTGCACCTATTTTTCTATGTTTTCTATGTTTCTATTCACAACTCTCTGGGTGAAAACGTTTTTCCTCATCTCAGTCCTAAATGGCCTACCCCTTATTCTTAAAACTGTGATCCCCTGGTTCTGGACTCCCCCAACATGGGGAACATTTTTCCTGCGTCTAATCTGTCCAATCCCTTAAGAAGTTTATACGTTTCTATAAGATCCCCTCTCAACCTTTTCATAAATTTCGAGTGAACATAAGCCCAGTCGACCCATTCTTTCACCGTATGTCAGTCCCGCCATCCCGGGAATTAACCTGGTGAGCCTACGTTGCACTCCCTCGTTGGCAAGAATAGGTGAAGCTTCAGAAACCGTGTGAGTAACCATCACTTCTCAGCACCATGAGGCAGCATTGAACGGGTGGGTCAATCTCCTTCTGCATGCATTATGAAATGCAACGCCATTGCTCGACAGGCAATTCCCACCATTGTCTTTCCTGTTGCACTTTGAGAGAGGCAGCAGGTGATTTCCGCAGAGCAAGATCCACAAGATTGACCAGTGAGCCGATCTTCTCGACCGCAATTGAAGGAAATATGTTGGTCAGGAAACGCTTCTTTTGCATGTGGCATCACTTTCCCTTCAGCTGAGTGGATAGTGGGCGACACAATTCAACAAAATGCTGGAGTAACTCAGCAGGTCCAAAAAGTTGACCCGCTGAGTTACTCCAGCATTTTATGAGTAAATACCTTCGATTTGTACCAGCACCTGCAGTTATTTTCTTACACAATTCAACACCTCATCTGGAAGATGGAGCCTTCCTTTCCGCAGAGCTCCAGCTGGTCCAATACTTTCATCAGTTCATCAGGGGCCACAGTCTTAGAATAAAGGGGAGGCCATTTAAAACCGAGGTGAGAAGGGACTTTTTCACCCAGAGAGTTGTGAATCTGTGGAATTCTCTGCCACAGAGGGCAGTGGAGGCCAATTCACTGGATGGATTTAAGAGAGAGTTAGATAGAGCTCTTGGGGCTAGTGGAATCAAGGGATGTGGGGAGAAGGCAGGCACGGGTTACTGATTGTGGATGATCAGCCATGATCACAATGAATGGCGGTGCTGGCTCGAAGGACCGAATGGCCTCCTCCTGCACCTATTTTGCATAAGTCATAGGAGCAGAATTAGGCCATTCAGCCAATCGGCTATTCCTCCATTCAATCTTGGCCGATCTATCTTTCCCCCTTCATCCCATTTTCCTGCCTTCTCCCAATAACCTTTGACACCCTTACTGATCAAGTACCTGCCGATCACCGCTTTAAACTTACCCAATGACTTGGCCTCCACAGCCTTCTGTGGCAATGAATTCCACAGGTTCACCACCCTCTGACTAAAGAAATTCCTCCTCAACTCCTTCCTAAAGGTTCGTCCTTTTGTTCTGAGGCTGTGGCCTCTTGTTCCCAGACGCTCCCACTAGTGGAAACAATCTCTCCTCATCCACACTATCCAAGCCTTTCACTGTTCGGAACGTTTCAAGGAGTGCCCCCCGTTATCGTGCTAGACCCCAGCGAACACAGGCCCAGAGCAGTCAAATGCTCATCATACGTCAACCCATTCTCGTACACCTTGAAGGGCGGCACGTCGGCGCAGCGGTAGAGTTGCTGCCTTACAGCTCTAGAGACCCAGGTTTGATCCTGACTACGGGTGCTGTCCGTACGGACGGAGTTTGCGCGTTCCCCCAGCGACCCATGTGGGTTTTCTCTGGGGGATCTGGTCTCCAAAGACGTGCAGCTTTGAACGCTAGTTGCCTCCTGTAAATAGTGAATTGCCTCAAGGGTGCAGAGCAGCGCTAGTGTATGGAAGGACCGCTGGTCGGCGTGGGCTCAGTGGGCCGAAGGGCCTCTCTGAAGTCTGAAGGCCTCTGGATCCTCTCCAATGCCGCAGCACCTCCCTTCTCAGATACGGGGCCCACAATTGCCCACGACACTCCAAATGTGGCCTGATGGGTGCCTCATAAAGCCTTATAAACCCTCAGCATTACATCGCAACGGAGCAAGAACTCAGAACTGCAACCCACAGCCTCCTGGCCCAAAAGGTACGCACATTACCGTGAGTGCCATGGCCAAAACCCTTTGTCCCGCCCACCTGACATCAGTCTGAAGAAGGGTCTCGACCCGAAACATCACCCATTCTTTCTCTCCTGAGATGCTGCCTGACCCGCTGAGTTACTCCAGCATTTTGTGAAATAAATACCTTCGATTTGTACCAGCATCTGCAGTTATTTTCTTACACAGCCAAAACCTGTGATATTTTAGGAGATCATAGAGTCACAGAGTGTTGAAATAGGCCCTTCAGCCCAACTTGCCAACAACAACCAACATGTCCCATCTATACTAGTCCCACTTGTATGTAAGAAGATAACTGCGGATGCTGGTACAAATCGAAGGTATTTATTCACAAAATGCTGGAGTAACTCAGCAGGTCAGGCAGCATCTCGGGAGAGAAGGAATGGGTGATGTTTCGGGTCGAGACCCTTCTTCAGACTGATGTCAGGGGGGCGGGGCACTTGTATGTGTTTGGTCCATATCCCTCTAAACCTGTCCTATCCATGTACCTGTCTAATTGTTTCTTAAATTTTGTGATGGTCCCTGCCTCAACTACCAGCTCCGGCACTTCGTTCCATACACCCACCACCCTTTGTGTTTTTACCCCTCAGATTCCTATAAAATCCTTCCCCCTTCACCTTAAACCTATGCCCTCTGGATCTCGATTCCTCCGCTCTGGCCAAGAGTCTCTGTGCGTCGACCCGATCTATTCCTCTCATGATTTTATACACCTCTACAAGATCACCCCTCATCCTCCTGCGCTCTAGGGAATAGAGTCCCAGCCTGCTCAACCTCTCCCTACAGCTCAGACCCTCTAGTCCTGGCAACATCCTCGTAAATCTTCTCTCCACCCTTTCCCATAACATGGTGCCCATAACTGAACACAATACTCTAAATGTGGCCTCACCAACCTCTTATATATATCTGCAACACGACCTCCCAACCTCTACACTCAATACTCTGACAGATGGCCAATGAGCCAAGAGCCTTTTTGACCACCTGACCTGCCTCAGTTTACTTTAGTCTATTGTCACTTGTGCCGAGGTACAGTGAAAAACCTCTGCTGTGTGCTAACGAGTTAGCGTAAAGACAATATACAATTACAATCGAGTCATTTATAGTGTGCAGATACATGATAAGGGGATAACATTTAGTGCGAAGTAGAGCTAGCGAAGTCCGATCAAAGATAGTCCGAGGGTAGATAGTAGTTCAGCACTGCTCTCTGGTTGAGGTAGGATGGTTCAGTTGCCTCATAACAGCTGGGAAGAAACTGTCAGGAGGTGTGTGCCTTTTCGCACTTCTGTACCATTTTGCCCGATGGGAGAGGGGAGGAGAGGGGGTGGCCGGGGGGGAGCGACTCGTCCTTGAGTAAGCTGCTGGCCTTGCCCAGGCAGCGTCAGACGTACATGACGTCACCTTCAAGGAAGACAGACACAAAATGCTGGAGTAACTCAGCGGGACAGGCAGCATCTCCGGAGAGAAGGAACAGGCGACGTTTCGGGTCGAGACCACTTCTTCAGACCGGTTAGGGGCAAGTGAGACGAGACATGTGGACGGTGATGTGGAGAGATAAAGAACAATGCATAAACGATGTGCAAAAGAAAAAAAGAAACGGTGATAAAGGAAACGGGGTATCGTTAGCTGTTTGTAGGGTGAAAACGAGAAGCTAGTGCGGTCACATCCCCCCTTACCCCTACCAGATTGAACATAGAAACATAGAAACATAGAAAATAGGTGCAGGAGTAGGCCATTCGGCCCTTCGAGCCAGCACCGCCATTCAATATGATCATGGCTGATCATCCAACTCAGTATCCCGTACCTGCCTTCTCTCCATACCCCCTGATCCCTTTAGCCACAAGGGCCACATCTAACTCCCTCTTAAATATAGCCAATGAACTGGCCTCAACTACCTTCTGTGGCAGAGAATTCCACAGATTCACCACTCTGTGTGAAAAAAAACGTTCTCATCTCGGTCCAAAAGACTTCCCCCTTATCCTTAAACTGTGACCCCCTTGTTCTGGACTTCCCCAACATCGGGAACAATCTTCCTGCATCTAGCCTGCAATCTTCCTGCATCTGCAATCAACCCCTTAAGAATTTTGTAAGTTTCTATAAGATCCCCCCTCAAGCCTCTAAATTCCAGCGAGTACAAGCCGAGTCTATCCAGTCTTTCTTCATATGAAAGTCCTGCCATCCCAGGAATCAATCTGGTGAACCTTCTCTGTACTCCCTCTATGGCAAGAATGTCTTTCCTCAGATTAGGAGACCAAAACTGTACGCAATACTCCAGTGTGTTCTCACCAAGGCCCTGTACAACTGCAGCAGAACCTCCCTGCTCCTATACTCAAATCCCCTCGCTATGAATGCCAACATACCATTCGCTTTCTTCACTGCACTGAAGAAGTGGTCTCGACCCGAAACATCACCTATTCCTTCTCTCCAGAGATGCTGCCTGTCCCACTGAGTTACTCCAGCATTTTGTGGCTATCATTGGTGAATTGTAATGGCGGGTTTAATTGGAGTGAGACTCCCCGTGGCGAGTGTGTGTCTATGCGGAAAACACATTTGTTTCTTGGATCTCGGAGCGTGTGTGATGGGCTAAAGCCATTAATTCCCTCTTTTTTTTTTTCGGGGGGGGGGGGGGTGGAAATAGAGGATATTCTGTTCTTTTTCCAAAGCTAATTCTGATCTCACCTTGTCCTCCACTTCAAAATGAGTGTCTGGGTTTTCAATGAATCACGTTTCCTCTGGTTTATCAGCGTGTTTATTTGTACAAGAGAAAAGACAAATTACCATTTCTGAAAAATCTGACTGGCAGTCAGTTAAAATAAGGAAGAGTAGAAATGACGCTGAGTAGCAATTTCCTGCAGCACTTCAGTCATTACTCATTTTTTTCCCCGTGGTTTGGCTAGACCAGCTAAAATCAAGACACCAATGGTGTAATACGAACACACCCCGTTCAAAACGACCAAAATGTGCAATTGACATTCTTATTAATAGCCCAGTATCAATCAGTAAAGGGTACAATTGGTGATTTGTAGCTGGAAAAAAAATCCATGTTAGTCTAGGTCGGCACGGTGGCGCAGCGGTAGAGTTGCTGCCTTACAGCGAATGCAGCGCCGGAGACTCAGGTTCGATCCTGACTACGGGCACCGTCTGTACGGAGTTTGTACGTTCTCCCCGTGACCTGCGTGGGTTTTCTCCGAGATCTTCGGTTTCCTCCCACACTCCAAAGACGTACAGGTGTGCAGGTTAATTGGCAGGGCAAATGTAAAAATTGTCCCTAGTGGGTGTAGGATAGTGTTAGTGTGCGGGGATCACTGGGCGGCGCGGACCCGGTAGGCCGAAGGGCCTGTATCTCTAAATCTAAAAATCTAAATCTAAAAAAAAATAAGTTGGTTTAGTTTAGAGATACAGTGGGGAAACAGGCCCTTCGGCCCACCTAGTCCGCACAGCCCAGCGTTCCCCGCACATTAACACTACCACACACACACACACACACACACACACACACACACACACACACTAGGGACAATTTACATTTATACCGAAGCCAATTAACCTACAAACCTGTACGTCTTTGGAGTGTGGGAGGAAACTGAGGATCACAGAAAAAAAAACCCACGCAGGTCACGGGGTGAAAGTGCAATCTCCCTACAGAGAGCACCCCCTTGGTCAGGATCGAACCCGGGACCTGGGTCACTGGCGCTGTGAGGCAGCAACTCTACTGCTGTAGCACCGTGCTGCCCTGGGCTGCACCATGCTGCTCTCGGAGCAGAATAAGGCCATTCGGCCCATCAAGTCCATTCCGCCATTCGACCTTGGCTGAACTATCTCTAACTCTCAACCCCATTCTCCTGCCTTCTCCCCATCACGCTTGCCACCCGTACTAATCAAGAATCTATCTGTCTCTGCCTAAGAAATATCCATTGACATGTCCTCCACAGCCGTCTGTGGCAATGAATTCCACAGATTCACCGCCCTCTGACTAAAGAAATTCCACCTCATCTCCTTCTTAAAGGAACGTCCTTTAATTCTGAGGCTGTGACCTCTGGTCTTAGACTCTCCCACTGGTGGAAACATTCTCTCCTCATCCACTCTATCCAAGCCTTTCCCTTGCCAGTCAAGATGCACCATCTACGCTAATCCCACCTGCCTATGTCTAGCCCACTTCCCTTTGTACCCGTCCAAATGTCTTTTAAATATTGTTATAGCACCTGCCTCAATTACCTCCTCCACCAGCTTGTTTTATACAGCCCCCGCCCTCTGTGTGAAAAAGTCACCCGTCAAGTAGCTCTTAAACCTTTATCCCTCTCACCTTAAGCCTGTGCTCTTTGGTTCTTGATTCCCCTGCTCTTGGTGGAAAGGCTCTGCGCATTCACTGTGCATTCCCCTCTAACATGGGTGGCACCGTGGAGAAATAAGCAGAGTTGCAACACCAGCGACCCGGGTTCAATCCTGACCACGGCGGCTGTCTGCACGTAGTTTTGTACATTCTCCCCGTGACCTGCGTGGGTTTTGATTTTAGATTTTAGAGATACAGCACTGAAACAGGCCCTTCGGCCCACCGAGTCCGCGCCGCCCAGCAATCCCCGCACATTAACACTATCCTAAACACACTAGGGACAATTTTTACATATTACCCAGTCAATTAACCTACATACCTGCACGTCTTTGGAGTGTGGGAGGAAACCGAAGATCTCGGAGAAAACCCACGCAGGTCACGGGGAGAACGTACAAACTCCATACATACGGCGCCCGTAGTCAGGATCGAACCTGAGTCTCCGGCGCTGCTTTCGCTGTAAGGCAGCAACTCTACCGCTGCGCCACCGTGCCGCAATTCTCCGGGAGCTTCGGTTTCCTCCCACACTCCAAAGACGTCCGGGTTCGTCGGCTAATTGGCCTCGGTGAAAATTGTAAATTGTCCCTAGCGTGCGTAGTAGGATAGTGCGGATCTAGTGAGCTAGCGGGATCGCTGGTCGGCGCGGACCCGGCGGGCCGAAGGGCCTGTTTTCCGCGCTGTATCTCTGAAACTAAAAACTAAAACCAAAACGTGCCCGTGTTATGTGGTTCAAATGGTTTCCACTGGCAGAGCAAATGTCTTTCCTGTTCACCCTGACGTGGCCTTTCTGAAGCTTTTAAAATTAAATCTTCCCTCAGTCTTCCCTGTTCCAAAGAAAACAAACCCAGCCTGACCAGTCTCTGCTTCGAACTGTAATCCCCCAGCGTTGCCAGCCTCGCTGTAAGTCTCCTCTCTCTCTCTCTCTCTCTCTCTCTCTCTCTCTCTCTCTCTCTCACTCTCTCTCTCTCTCTCTCTCTCTCTCTTTGCCTTTTCCAAAGCCCTCCACAGAAGTTATTAGGAAATGTCACGTTCTTGGAGAGCTGCTGCAGTCATCCAGAAACTCCGTCCAACTAATTAAGTTTCACCACGCATGCCGTCATTCAAAACTAACTGTTCAGAGCCGCCCTTCGTGTTTATCCGGGTCATGGCCAATGGCGGAGAAAAAAACTTGCCGCTGGACAGGTTAAAGGTCAAACCACGCAGTGCTGAAGGAACCCGCTGAGTTTCTCCTTTGTACCTGTCCAAATGTCTTTTAAATATTGTTATAGAACCTGCCTCAATTACCTCTTCTGCCAGCTCCCTTTCATATAGTTTTAGTTTTTGTTTTAGAGATACAGCGCGGAAACAGGCCCTTTCGGCCCACCGGGTCCACACCGACCAGCGATCCCCGCACACACTAACACTACCCTACACACACTAGGGACAATTTTTACATTTACCCAGCCAATTAACCTACATACCTGTAAATCTTTGGACTGTGGGAGGAAACCGAAGATCACAGAGAAAACCCACGCAGGTCACGGGGAGAACGTACAAACTCCGTACAGACGGCACCCGTAGTCGGGATCGAACCCGGGTCTCCGGCGCTGCATTCGCTGTAAGGCAGCAACTCTACCGCTGCGCCACCGGGCCGCCCCAAATGGCCACCACCCTTCTGTGTGAAAAAGTTGCCCCTCAGATCCCAATTAAATCTTTTACCCTCTTACGTTAAGCCTATGTTCTCTACTAAGTTTTTGATTCCCCTGCCCTGGGTACAGGATTCTGCGCACCCACTGACTTGCTCAAGGAACCAGCACATGGAGTTCCTCGTGTCTCTCTCTTGGGCCTAAAGATGATTATTTATTGTCCACCCCACAAAATCCAAAATAAATTTACAATAAATACAAAGTACTGCAGATGCAAAATACAAAAGCTGGGCCTGTTTCCTATCCTACAGACACTTATCTATGCTTAGAATGTTTTTGTACATGATAACGGGAACAGTTCTTTCCCCCCCCCCCACACACTCCCCAGTTGAAATTTATGGAACAACACACAAAGGGTGGTGGGTGCATGGAACGAGCTGCCAGAGGAGGTAGTTGAGGCTGGGATTATCCCAACGTTTAAGAAACAGTTGGACAGGTACATTCATGGATAGGACAGGTTTGGAGGGATATGGACCAAACGCAGGCAGGTGGGACTAGTGTAGCTGGGACATGTTGGCCGGTGTGGGCAAGTTGGGCCGAAGGGCCTGTTTGCTCGCTGTATCACTATGACTTATGGCTGCATTTTTGCTAAGCTTGGCAGCATTGATGGAGCGAGAAGCGTTTACGTTTATGTTGCCGTTATCGTTTGTGGTTTAGTTTACTGTCACGTGTACAGTGAAAAGCCTTTGGAAGGTAGACACACAATGCCGGAGTAACTCAGCGGGTCAGGCAGCATCTCGGGAGAGAAGGAATGGGTGACGTTTCGGGTCGAGTCCCTTCTTCAGACGGAGAGTCAGGGAAGAGGGAGGCACGGAGTTGTGGAAGGGCAAGGCGTGAAAACGAGACATCAAAGTGGACGGAGACCAAGGACATGTTGACCGGTGCTAGATAGAGCTCTTAAGGATAGCGGAGTCAGGGGGGTATGGGGAGAAGGCAGGAACGGGGTACTGATTGAGAATGATCAGCCATGATCACATTGAATGGCGTTGCTGGCTCGAAGGGCCAAATGGCCTCCTTTTGCACCTATTGTCTATTGTCTATTGCCTATTGACAATTGTAGAAGAGGTCATTGTTAGCCAGGGGAAGGTGACAACGAAGCGTATACTAATGCCCCATTCCTGTCCAACCCCTTGCCCTCCTCCTCACAGGTTCTCCCCCTACCCCCCCGCCAGCGACCAGCAATCTGCGGCAGACCCTGGCTGAGGGGAAATCCCTCTGTGTTTGGGTGAGTGGAAGGGCCGTGCTATCATCCATGGCTTCGCGTGGCGGGGCTCGGCTGTTGGCCTGCCCTACGGCGATCAGTTCATCACGGCTTTCATGCCGGGAAGAGTTTCTGAACCCTTTGTCCATCGAAACCATCCAGGGCTTAAAGAGAAAAAAAAAAAATCTCTTTGAGACGTCGTGGAGAAAGATGTGCGACGGTGAAAGACGGCCCGATATTTCTTTCATCCACGTTCTTGCATCCTTGGCTCGCTCCACCAACTGGGGACATCCTTGGTTCGTGTTAATCACGTCGAACAATGGCCCAGTCAATAGCAGGGTTAATGTTATATTCCCATCTCACCCAAGCATGGTCGACTGCGGGTTTTATTTTGTGTGTGTATGTGTGTGTGTGTGTGTGTGTGTGCGTGTGTGCGTGTGTGTGTGTGTGTGTGTGTGTGTGTGTGTGTGTGTGTGTGTGTGTGTGTGTGTGTGTGTGTGTGCGCGCAGTGGGGGGAGAATTTTTTTTTAAACTAAAAATAGCACAAAGGCGTGACTGTCTGACTGGATTTATTTTTGTCATCGGGGTTTTCTCGGTAACCCGAGCCGCCCTTTCCTTTCTCGTTACGGCCCGTCACGGCCGGCCCATGTAGAGACGTCGGGGGGGGGTGACGCGAGGGTACGTTCTGACAGCACCCACTCCCCACCCTTTCATCCGCAGCGCATGACAAAGTGCAGGAGGGGTGCGCAGGGAAAAACACTCGGATTTTCCAATTAATAAACAAACGCCCTAAGCAAAATAATAATAATAACGTCCCGTATGTCAATATTAAAGACGCCCGGCTTGGCCGAGATAATGAAGCAGTATGAAGTCGTGTCTGGATTGAAATCCTTTCATATAACACAGAGAACATGATGCAGTGCACACACCCACCCACTCACCCCCCCCCCTCCCCCCTCCTTTATCCCTCCTCATCGCAGCCATTTAATGTTGCTTTTGGCACGTTTCTGGTTAAGCCCTTTTTGTCTGGGTTATTCTGGGAACGGTTTTGTTCCAACAAGGACTTGGCACGTAGCAAAATAACTAATTGGAGACCAAGCAACCCTAGCACAACAAGGAAATTTGGGACCACTTACCTTCCCCGCCTGCCCAGCGCGCGGAAATAGATCGGCGATCTGCACCGAACTCGCTCCAGCTGCCCGGTAATGTTTTGCAGCGCAGAAGTGGGATGTTCAAGACAAATGCTTCATGCTTAGTTTAGTTTAGTTTAGTTTAGTTTAGACATACGGCGCGCGAACAGGCCCTGCGGCCCGCCTTGTCCGCGCCGCCCGGCGATCCCCGCGCGCCTAACACCATCCTACACCCACTAGGGGCAATTTCTACAGTTATGCCAAGGCAGTTAACCCACAGACCTGTGCGCCTTTGGAGTGTGGGAGGAAAATCGAAGATCTCGGAGATAACCCAACGCAAGGTCGCGGGGACAATGTGCAATCTCCGTGCCGAAGTCCGTAGTCGGGAACGATCCTGCGTCTGCAAGCACTGTAGGGCAACAACCTACTGCCGCGCCACCATGCTGTACATAGTACACAGGAACATGTGTAGGGAGGAACTGCAGATGCTGGTTCAAACCAAAGACAGACGCAAATCGCTGGAGTAGCTCAGCGGGTTCGACAGCATCTGTGGAGAAAAGGAATGGGTGACGTTTCGGGTCGAGACCCTTCTTCAGACAGAGGTTTAAAGTGAGAAGAAGGGTCTCGACCCGAAACGTCACCTATTCCTTTTCTCCAGAGATGCTGGCTGACCCGTTGAGTTACTCCAGCGATTTGTGTCTGCAAATGCTTCATGATTTATGTTCAACATGGGCCATCGTCCAATTCATTGACAAAGGTGTGCACAGGCTGAGTGGGGAGATGGGGGGGGGGGAAGGATTCATGGGGAGGGGTGTGGAGAGACAACAAACTCATGTAAAGCAAATTTATTTTTAAGAGGGGCTGCTGGGTGACCCACTGCCTCATTGTGCAAGAGACCCGGGTTCGATCCTGACTACGGCTGCTGTCTGTGTGGAGTTTGCACATTCTCCCTGTGATCGTGTGGGTTTCCTTTGGGTGCCTTGGTTTCTCTGTGGGATCTTCAGTTTAGTTTAGTTTAGAGATCCAGTGTGGAAACAGGCCCCATCAGCCCACCGATTCCGCGCCGACCAGCGATCCCCGTACACTAACACTACCCTACTCACACCAGTGGCAATTTACAATTTAAAAAAGCCAATTAGCCAACAAACCAGCAAGTCTTTCGAGTGTGTAAGGAGATCGGCGCGTAATCGGTGGGCTAATGGGGCCTGTTTCTGCACAGTATCTCAAAACTAAACTAAACTAAAGATCCCAACTCTACCGTTACGCCCACCGTCCCGCACTGATCCGTGCGTAACTGCGTCATCGAAGTGTTAAGTTTGACCCATGCGAGTATATGTTTGGGAACGGCTGTGTAATCTTACCATTTGCAAAGTGCTGTCAATAGACAATAGGTGCAGGAGGAGGCCATTCGGCCCTTCGAGCCAGCACCACCATTCAATGTGATCATGGCTGATCATTCTCAATCAGTACCCCGTTCCTGCCTTCTCCCCATACCCCCTGACTCCGCAATCCTTAAGAGCTCTATCTAGCTCTCTCTTGAATGCATTCAGCGAATTTGCCTCCACTGCCCTCTGAGGCAGAGAATTCTGCAGATTCACAACTCTCTGACTGAAAACGTTTTTCCTCATCTCCGTTCTAAATGGCCTACCCCTTACTCTTAAACTGTGGCCCCTGGTTCTGGACTCCCCCAACATTGGGAACATGTTTCCTGCCTCTAACGTGTCCAACCCCTTAATAATCTTATACGTTTCGATAAGATCCCCTCTCATCCTTCTAAATTCCAGCCTAGCCGCTCCAGTCTTTCAACATAGGACAGACCCGCCATTCCAGGAATTAACCTAGTGAACCTACGCTGCATGCCCTCAATAGCAAGAATATCCTTCCTCAAATTTGGAGACCAAAACTGCACACAGTACTCCAGGTGCGGTCTCACTAGGGTCCTGTACAACTGCAGAAGGACCTCTTTGTTCCTATACTCAACTCCTCTTGTTATGAAGGCCAACATTCCATTGGCTTTCTTCACTGCCTGCTGTACCTGCATGCTTCCTTTCAGTGACTGATGCACTAGGACACCCAGATCTCGTTGTACGTCCTTATATTACGCACACGACCTCTTTGGCAGTGAGGGGGTTTTGGCACCGACTGCGGGTATGGAAGGCACAAGATGAATGAATGTTATTTTTGGCAGACGGACCCCTTGTTCTGACATTCCCCTGCTCTCCCCGCTCTCTCCTCTCTCATCAGGCTCATTGGCTGTGTCAATGGGGGACATGACCACACCAATGACTACGTGAATGGGCTGCCGTGAAGGAGGGGGAAGAACAATGGACAATGGAGCACCCGGCGTGAGGGGACCACAATGACAAAGGGGGGGGGTGGAAGAACAAAGGGGGAACTGGCGGTGGTGGGGGGGAATTTGTATCTTTGTAAGCGCCCTTTACGAGCGACTATTTGCATACCTTGGCCAAGTATGCAAGCAAAGAATTTCACTGCTGCTTGTCTCATGTGACAACAAGGAATTGTATTCACTATTCTCTTCTGTTATCTCCACACATCTAGCCAACAGAGGCAGGGTAACAAGATGCAACATTCTTGTCAAGGACGAGTCGCACCCCGGCCACTCCCTCTTCTCCCCTCTCCCATCGGGCAAAAAGTAACGGAGTGTGAACACGCACACCTCCAGATTCATGGACAGTTTCTTCCCAGCTGTTATCAGGCAACTGAACCACAACCAGACAGTAGTCCCGAGCTACCATCTACCTCATTGGAGACCCTCGGACTGTCTTTGATCGTGCTTTACTGGACTAAACGTTATTCACGTTATTCCTTTCATCATGCATCTGTACACTGTGGGTGACTCGATTGTAATCATGTGTAGAAAAGAACTGCAGATGCCGGTTTAAACCGAAGATAGACACTAAAAACTGGAGTGACTCAGTTTGGAGTGACTGGAGTGACAGGCAGCGTCTCTGGAGAGAAGGAATGGGTGACGTTTCGGGTCGAGACCCTTCTTCAGACCATGTGTTGTCTTTCTGCTGACTGGTCAGCACGCAACAAAAAAGCTTTTCACTGTACTTTGGTACACGTGACAATAAACTTAACCCATAAACTAAACTCATAAACTCAACTGCTCACCAGCCCCCTATGGTTCAAACAGGCCTTCGTTAGTAGACTTCAAGATCCACATCAAAGGATGGCACAGAGGTACAGTGATAGTGTTGCTGTCTTTATCAGCGCCAGAGACCCTGGTTCGATCCTAACTAAGGGTGCCATCTGTACGGAGTTTGTACGTTCTCCCCGTGACCTGCGTGGGTTTTCTCCGGGAGCTTCGGTTTCCTCCCACACTCCAAAGACGTACAGGTTTGTAGGTTAATTGTCTTGGTTATGAATGTAAATTGTCCCTAAGGTGTGTAGGATAGTGGGGGGATCGCTGGTCTGCGCGGACCTGGCGGGCTGGAGGGCCTGTTTCAACGCTGCATCTCTGAATAAAAAACCTCAATCATCCGCCCATGCATGGATAACCTATCTACGGTATGACTCCAACTTTGTAAACATGGAATTGTCATCCATCGGAAGCAAGCAGAATATTAAACTGATTCTCAGAGCTTCTGTTTCAATAATGACATTGAATAAAAGAGATGAAGGCAATACTTAACCGATGTCCCCTGCGTTTTACATATGATCCTGGGCTGCCTCTCATTAGCCAACTAATGAGCATTTCTGTCACATATGACACTCCAAACAAAATCACCGAACATGTAATGCCAAAGATTACACCCGAGGGATGGACAATTATCAAAGCAACAGATGTCTTAACAAGAGCCAAAGACTTGATATGCAGCCAGAAGGCCCTGTCATGCAATGTGATTGACAAATTCTCCGCAACTCTGCACGCGAACCCTACTCTGTTTTGGAATTTTTTGGGAGAGTGTGATGAAAGATTTCGGAGGACAGCTTTTTACAATTCAAAGTTCGGTGTCAAACTCAAACCTTTGAACGAAAAAAACTAGGAAATGGTTAAAATGATCCCCGCAAACAACTTTGATGTCAAACTCAAACTTTTGAACACAAACAACTGGAAAATAGTTAAAATGATCCCCTCAAACAACTTTGATGTCAAACTCAAACGTCTGAGTGAAAAAAACTAGAAAATGGTTAAAATGATTCCCTCAAACAAGTTTGGTGTCAAACTCAAACTATTGAACGAAAAAGACTAGGAAATGGTTAAAACGATTCCCACAAACAACTTTGATGTCAAACTCAAACTTTTGAATGCAAACAACTAGAAGATGGTTGAAATGATTCTCTCAAACATTTGTACGTTACAGCGAATTGGCCTAAATTCTCCTAGTTTCTATTATAGGCAAGACAAGCTCTAGAAACTAGGAGAATTTAGGCCAATTCACTGTGACGTACAAACCTTTGAGAGAATCATTTTAACTGTTTACGTGATGTGACACAGCCTGCCTGAAGATTGGGTTGTGTGCTAGTTTGGTGCAGTCTTGTACGGAATGTGGTGTCAGGGGATAATTGTACAGTGATGGGACAATTACTGTTGGGATCGGCAGGAGTTTACTTTCCGGACTCAGCGCGGAAACAGGCCCTTCTGCCACCGAGTCCACCCCGACCATCGATCGCCCATTTTCACACTAGCGTGCAGGACCGCGGTAGTGCACGGGGATCGCTGGTCGGCGCGGGCTCGGCGAGCCGAGTCTGCATGCCTAAACTGAACTAGGGTATCGACCCGAAACTTCACCCATTCCTTCTCTCCTGAGATGCTGCCTGTCCCGCTGAGTTACTCTGGCGTTTTGTGTCTACCTTCGATTTAAACTAAACTAAAGATTTGTTTCCTCCAAGGGTAGAAATGCCCAACCCTAGGGGGCATTAGCTATGTGGTGAGAGGGGGAACGTTCAATGGAGATGTGCGGGACAAGTTTTCCTGGAGTGTGGTGTTGGGCTGGATCGCATTGCCGGGGTGGTGGTGCAGGAAGATACCATGGTGGCGTTTAAGAGGCTTTCAGTTAGGCACGGTGGCGCAGCGGTGGAGTTGCTGCCTTACAGCGCTTGCAGCGCCGGAGATCCGGGTTTGATCCCAACTACGGGCACTGTCTGTATGGAGTTTGTACGTTCTCCCTGCGACCTGCGTGGGTATTCTCCAAGATCGACGGTTTCCTCCCGCGCTCCAAAGACGAACAGGTTCAATATCTAAAGGGGCTGCTCCTTGCCTTCTGGTCTGCACTTCTCACACACCATCCTCATCTTTGGACACCCTGTGCGTAGGGGAGTAGATGTCTTGGTTGGGTTACTCCTGGGCCTGGCCAAGCTGGCCATCCGCGAGTCACGGCGCCAGGTGGAAGAGGGCTCTGCCCGGGCCGGCTGCCTGCCCCTTTTCCGGGGTTACATCCGCGCCCGGGTGGTGTTGGAGAGGGACTGTGCGCTGTCCACGGGCGCCCAGGGGGATTTCCGGGACCGCTGGGCACCGCGGGGGATTGGATGTATCCTGGATGGGGATTGTAATATAATTGTATAACAGTTTCATTTGGTATATTTGTTTGTATAGTATTCTGGTTGGCGGGCTCTGTTTTGTTCTATTGCGTTGTAAATATTGCTTTAAAATAATTGAATAGATTTTATTTTAAAAATAAGATGAACAGGTATGGAGGTAAAATGGTTTGGTAAATGTAAAAATTGTCCCGAGTGTGCGTAGGAGAGTGTTGATAATAACTAGACCAAGTGGACCCGTTGGGCCCAAACCTCTCCTGCATTGGTGCAGCACCCTGTTCTCCCCCACTCCCCTCTCCCATCACCCCCCCTCCCCTCTCCCTCCACCCCCCCCCTCCCCTCTCCCTTCTCCCTCACTCCCGCTTCCCCCCCCTCCCTCCCTCCTCCCCTCCCCCTCCCCTCCTTTTAAACTTAAAAATGTGAATAACTTTTAAAATATAACACCGATTTCAATAAAACTGCTTGCATTATCACTAAAGTGACAACGGTGAGTAAGTTGGGCCTAAAATTGGCGCGCTATCGTGTAGCGTTTTGACTGAAGTTCAGTCACAAACAAGATAACAAACGAGAGTTTTAGTATATGGATAATAATAATAATAATAATAATAATAATAATAATAATAATAATAATAATAATAATAATAATAATAATAATAATAATAATAATAATAATAATAATAATAATAATAATAATAATAATAATAATAATAATAATAATAATAATAATAATAATAATAATAATAATAATAATAATAATAATAATAATGTACTTTATTCGTCCCACAACAGGGACATTTGGAGGGTCACAGCAGCAAAGTGGTAGCAAAAATAAATAAGCATTCATTAAAAAAATGAAATAACGGTAGTTATCTTTATAATAATAATAGACATTTATTTTTTATAGCGCTTTTCCAAATGCTCAAAGACGCTTTACAATACAGTCAAGACATAAAAACAAACAGACGAACTATCCTGACGGAGAAGCGGCGAACAAATAGCGCCAGCGTCCTCTCACGTCAGGGTCCGGCAGTAGACAATAAAGAACACAAGACACACAATTACAATTTTTAACACAAACAGCCATCACAGTGATTGCTCCAGGCACACCCTCACTGCGATGGAAGGCAAAGAAAAGTCTTATCTCCTCCTCATTCTTCTCCCGTGGTGCCACGAGGCGATCGAGGCTCCCGACTTTTGAAGCCCCCACCGGGCGATGGAAAGTCCCAGGGCCGAGCCGAGCAGGCCGATGAAGGTCCTGAGCCCCCCACCGGGCGATGGAAAGTGCCGCGGCCAGGCCACGCAGAGCGATGAGGGGCCTGCGAGCGGGTCAATCCAACCTCGGCTGGAGCTCCCGAAAGCCGGTCACCAGCCAGGGACCTGCGAGCTCCCGATGTTGAGGTCTTTATTTACTGGTCTCACATGTACTGGTCTTATCTTTATTTACTAGTCTACTGTGCAGGGATCGCTGGTCGGCACGGACCCAGTGGGCCAAAGGGCCTGTTTTGGCATCATCACTGTGGGCTGAAGGGCCCGCTCCTGTGCTGTTCTGTTCAACGTTCCACGATTTACAAAAGCCACAGCCAGAGATTTCACCGTAATATTTGCAAAAATGCTTCATTAGCATTGTTGAGACTTGGACACCTGTACAATCTGAGAGCCATTTCTCAGAGCCTAAACACAATAATTTACTTAAATTACTAATAAATTAACTAATAACCTTAATCCCCGGTTATTAAGACAGAGTAGGTGGTCCGGCAGTGGATCACGACAACAGCTGCATCTATTACTGACAAATCGTATATTTTCTATCATAGTACCTTTCTTTATGTCCATTTGGGAAACCGGTCTGGAGCTGTCAATGTGTGCATGCTATTAGCGAATAGTTTATTTTGCTTTATATCCCAGTCTGTCACATAATTGAACACAATTTAGGGGCCTGCATGGAACCAAGGATAAGAATTAATACCCCCTATCCATTATTGTTGGGAGGGTAATCTATAGGTTATTTGCCACCTCCGTCATGTTTTGCTCATTCACTTTGGGACAGTTGCACTGGTGTGGAAATGCTATCAGAGCCACACAACAGAAAAGATGTTTAAAAGCTCCTAACTCATGTAAATGCTCGTTCAGTATCCAGAGAAAGGTGCCTAGTCACGCCACCATTTGATCATGGGTGATCTATTTTCCCCTCTCAATCCAACTTAGTTTAGTTTAGTTTAGTCTAGTTTAGAGATACAGCGCAGAAACAGGCCCTTCGAGCCCACTGAGTTCATGCTGACCAGCGACCCCCGCACATTAACACTACCCTACGCACACGAGGGACAATTTACACTTATACCAAGCCAATTAACCTACAAACCTGTACGTCTTTGGAGTGTGGGAGGAAACCGAAGATCTCGGAGAAAACCCAAGGGGCCACAGTTTAAGAATAAGGGGTAGGCCATTTAGAACGGAGATGAGGAAGAATTTTTTCAGTCAGAGAGTGGTGAAGGTGTGGAATTCTCTGCCTCAGAAGGCAGTGGAGGCCAGTTCGTTGGATGCTTTCAAGAGAGAGCTGGATAGAGCTCTTAAGGATAGCGGAGTGAGGGGGTATGGGGAGAAGGCAGGAACGGGGTACTGATTGAGAGTGATCAGCCATGATCGCATTGAATGGCGGTGCTGGCTCGAAGGGCTGAATGGCCTACTCCTGCACCTATTGTCTATTGTCTATTGTCAGTCATGGGGAGAGCGTACGAACTCCGTACGGACAGCACCCGTAGTCAGGATCGAACCCGGGTCTCTGGCGCTGCATTTGCTGTAAGGCAGCAACTCTACCGCTGCGCCACCGTGTCGTGCCAACTCTCCTGCCTTTGTTGCCCTTGTTAGGGCGGCACGGTGGTGCAGCGAAAGATTTGCTGCTTTACAGTGCTTGCAGCTCCCAAGACCCGGGTTCAATCTCGATCACGGGTCCTTGTCTGTACGGAGTTTGTACCTTCCTCCCGTGACCTGCGTGGGTTTTCTCCGAGACCTACGCTTTCCTCCCACACTCCAAAGACGTGCAGGTATGTAGGTTAATTGACTTGGTAAATGTAAAAATTGTCCTTAGTGTGTGTAGGATGGTGTCAATGTGCAGGGATCGCTGGTCGGCACGGACACGGTGGGCCGAAGGGCCTGTTTCCGCACTGTATCTCTACACTAAACTAAACTAAACTAATCAAGAATCTATCAATCTTCGCTTTAAAAGTACCCAATGACTTGGCCTCCACCACTGTCTGTGGCAATGAATTCCACCGTTGACATTCAGCAGTTTTCAGCATCATTTGTATTAGTTCCATTAGGAATCAGGGGACTTTGCTCAAGAAACAAACAAACAATCAGTAGCTGATTCCTTAAAGCACATTTTAAGAACTTCCTTCCTATGTGCGGTGGTAGAAAAAACACACCCATTTTTGTGCCATGGAAGACATAGGAGCAGAATTAGACCATTCGGCCAATCAATCATGTTAATCTATTTTTCCCTCCCAACCCCATTCTCCTGCCTTCTGCCTTACTAACTAAGAACCTATCCATTTCCGCTTTAAAAATACCTAATGACTTGGCCTCCATAACCATCTGTGGCAATGAATTCCACAAATTCATTACCCTCTGGCCAAAGAAGTTCCTCCTCGTCTCCATTCTGAAGTTACGTACTTTTATTCTGAGGCTGCGCCCTTTTGTTCTGGACTCTCCCACTGGTGGAAACATCCACTCTATCTAGGCCTCTTTAGTTCAAGGGATATGGGGAGAAGACAGGCACGGGTTATTGATTGTGGACGATCAGCCATGATCACAATGAATGGCGGTGCTGGCTCGAAGGGCCGAATGGCCTCCTCCTGCACCTATTTTCTATGTTTCTATGTTTCTATAAGGAAAATCTTTTTCACCCAGAGAGTTGTGGATCTGTGGAATTCTCTGCCACAGAAGGCAGTGGAGGCCAATTCACTGGAAGTTTTCAAGAGATAGTTAGATTTAGCTCTTAGGGCTAACGGAATCAAGGGATATGGGGAGAAAGCAGGAACGGGATACTGATTTTGAATGATCAGCCATGATCATATTGAATGGCGGTGCAGGCTCGAAGGGCCAAATGGCCTACTCCTGCACCTATGTTTCTATGTTTCTATGTTCACAATGTATCACTGAAGTCGGAAGTCTAAGAGACTAATCATGGATCAACATGATTGATTGGCCAAACTGACTTGATTGGCCGAAGGGCTTAAATTCTGATCCTATGCCTTCTGAATTTATGAACGTGTTTTGAAATATAGAATTCGATAGAGCCTCCTTGTTGGGTGGGAAAGATGCAAGTGGCGAAGAAGGGTCTCGGCCCGAAACCTCACCCATTCCCTCTCTGCTAGATGCTGCCTGACTCGCTGAGTTGCTCCAGCATTCGGTGATAGCAGCGGTCGAGTTGCTGCCTTCCAGCGGCAGAGACCCGGGTTCAATCTGGACCTCAAGTGCGTGTCTGCACAGCGTTTGCACGTTCTCCCCGTGACCGCGTGGATTTTCCTCCGGGTGCTCCGGTTTCCTCCCACATCCCAAAGGACGTGCAGGTTTGTATGTCAATTGTAAATTGTCCCCTAGTGTGTAGCAGAGTGTTGGTGTGTAGTCTCCTACACAGGGTGCTAGTGTACGGGGTGCTAGCTGGTCAGCGCCGATTCGGAAGGCCGAAGGGCCCGTTTCCACGCTGCACCTCCAAAAAGTCTAATCGGCAATTCGCCGCACAAACGTTTTCCCTTCTGACGTGGAAGTCCCAATTATACATAGTTGGAATAAATCTGATCGCAACCCGAAACCAGATTGCACAAGTCAGGGACGTTTTATTACAGCGTGTCACAACCAACAAATGTCAAGCGAGTTTTTAAATAACATCTAATTAATTACATTTCCAGAGTAAATAATAAATTGAATAGAGCTGTAATGAGCTGGGGAGTTAAACAGCGATATAAAAAGATTGTTCAGGAACTGCTGATGACAGATTAGCAAATTCAAAATGAATGCACTTTAGTGACCATGTGTTATTAATGCACGTGAAATTGATGGAAACACTATTATTTGGTTTATAACATCGTTCAAATCACTCCCATTCCTAATTTACTCATTTCACGACAGGAATCGCCCAGTCTTTCGAGTCCCTGTGTTTCCTCAGCCTGTTTATGGGATGCCTTTTGCAATGCTTTCACTGCTACTTAATCACATGAGTAATCCAATCTAAAAATTATTTGTCAAAACGACATGAAAAATGTCACAAAGCGGCTGATATTCCTGAAGGGACATGGAAATGCTCCAACGAAATGGAGCCTGAAATGTTGAATTATACGTGCAATAAAAAACAGAGATAATCTTCGTTTGTCTGCGTCGGGAAAGTTGGGCTGTTAAAACATCGCACATCGGATGTCTGGAATAAATGTACTGAATAACAGTGAGAAAGTGTCGGCAGCAAGGTGGCGCAGTGGTAGAGTTGCTGCCTTATACCGCCAGAGACCCTGGTTCGATCCCGACTATGGGTGCTGGCCGTACGGAGTTTGTACCTTCTCCCCACGACCTGCGTGGGTTTCCTCCGAGCCCTTCGTTTTCCTCCCACACTCCGAAGACGTGCATGTTTGTAGGTTAATCGGCTTGGTATAAGTGTAAATTGTCCCCAGTGTGTGTAGGATGGTGTTAGTGTGCGGGGATCGCTGGTTGGCACGGACTTGGTGGGCTGAAGGGCCTGTTATCTCGTATCTAAACTTAAACTAATTTAAACTAAACTAGACTAAACTAAACCGAACATAGACGCTCCCATGTTGGCGGTCAGGCATGGGGCACAATGCCATGCTGAAGAATTTTTTTAAAAGACTTGCCTTTCGCTGGGAGCTACAGACTTTAGTCATTCGAGATCCCAAACTTCACTCTTCACCCAAGGTCAGCTCTGGCTTGGTCGGGTCAGCTTTGCACGGCTGAAAGTTTTGAGGAATTGCTGACACAGCAGATTGAGAGTGATTTTACAACTGTCCAGAAATGGGTCACGACTTCAACAACAGTGGCACAGCCCGTTATTTCCGAAGGGGCCACAACTATTGACTATTTATTTGTTAAGAGAAGTCTAGCGTCAACCTCATATTTCGCTTGGGCAGCTTACAACCCAGTGGTATGAATATTGACCCCCAATTTCAAGTAACCCTTGCTTTCCCTCTCTCTCCGTCCCACCCCCATCCCAGTTCTCTGACCAGTTCTACTCTTCTCCTGATTAAATATCACTGATTGTAAGCCTCGTTGTCACCTTCCTCTCCGCTAACAATGAACCGTTCTACATTTCCTTGATCATCGTTTGCTTTGATCTGTCATTTTCACACCTTACCGTTCCACATCTCTCATCCCCCCTCTCCCCCGACTCTCAGTCTGAAGAAGGGTCTCGATCCGAAACGTCACCCATTCCTTCTCTCCAGACATGCTGCCTGTCCCGCTGAGTTACTCCAGCACTTTGTGTCTATCTAGAGTCATGTTCCTCTGCGCCCCTTAACTTTCCAAAAAAGCAAATGATTTTTGGCATGTTGCAATATTCTGCAAGATGAGGAAATTATATTTTCCCTGAAATATTGCCTTCAAACTCTTAGCAATTTCACTTGCCATAGAAATATAACAAATAAGGGATCAAGTGCCTCTTTAAATGTTTCTGGAAAAGGTTTTCCATACAAAGCTTACAGCGACAAGCAAGGGACTCATTAATTTAGTCCGTCATATTGCACTGTGATTTATTCTATTGACTGAATTTCTCTTGACAACATATTGGTACAGCCTTGGTATGAGTTTAGTTTAGTTTAGGGATATAGCGCGGAAACAGGCTCACCGAGTCCGTGCCGACCAGTGATCCCCGGACATGAGCACTATCTAACACTGGGGACAATTTTTACATTTATACCAAGCCAATTAATCTACAAATCTGTGCATCTTTGGAGTGTGGGAGTAAAGTTCTCGGAGAGAACCCACGGAGGTTATGGGAAGAAAGTACAAACTCCCTACGGACAGCATCCGTAGTCGGGATCGAACCCGGGTCTCTGGCGCTGTAAGCGCTGTAAGGCAGCAACTCTACCGTTACGCCACCGTGCCGCCCACAAAGTTCACACGGAGTTCACATCTCATAGCTCAAGGCTGCAGATCCTGGTGCCTTCAAAATTAATGCAATATATCAAATAAAAAGCCTGGATAGAGTAGAAGTGGAGAGGATGTTTCAACTAGTGGGATAGTCTAGGACCAGAGGACATAGCCTCAGAATTAAAGAACGTTCCTTAAGGATAGAGATGAGGAAGAATTTCTTTAGTCAGAAGGTGGTGAATCTGTGGAATTCGTTGCCACAGAAGGCTGTGGAGGCCAAGTCATGGATATTTTTAAGGCAGAGATAGATAGATTCTTGATTAGTGCGGGTGTCAGAGGTTATGGGGAGAAGGCAGGAGAATGGGGTTAGGAGGGAGAGATAGAACAGCCATGATTGAATGGCAGAGTAGACTTGATGGGCCGAATGGCCTAATTCTCCTGCTATTACTTATGATCTTAGGAACGTCACTTATTCTATTGACTGAATTTGGTTTGACAACTTCTTGCTACTGTCCCGGTACGAGTTCACACACATAGCTGAAGACTGCGATATATTAAGTGTAAGTTCCTGCTTATTAATTGGATTTTCACTGAAGAACTGGCTTGATTTCACATTGGCCCTGATTCCTCTTTGTATCAGTTTCAGCTCTGTGGGCCAAACTTGCCAGACACTTGCCATACAGGGGCTCCTCAACTTACGATGGGGGTTATGTTCCGAGAAACCCATCGGAAACCGAAAATATCGTAAGTCGGAATGCATCGAATACACGCGATCAAGTGGCCGGAAGCGAGCGGCGGCTCGCTATGGGGCGCTGCCGTTTGCACCATCGCAAAGTCGAACTATTGCAAGTCAATAGACAATAGACAATAGGTGCAGGAGTAGGCCATTCGGCCCTTTGGGCCAGCACCACCATTCAATGTGATCATGGCTGATCATTCTCAATCAGTACCCCGTTCCTGCCTTCTCCCCATACCCCCTGACTCCGCTATCCTTAAGAGCTCTATCTAGCTCTCTCTTGAATGCATTCAGAGAATTGGCGGCACGGTGGCACAGCGGTATAGTTGTTGCCTTATAGCACCAGAGACCTGGGTTCGATCCTGATCACGGGTGCTGTTTGTATGGAGTTGGTACGTTCTCCCCGTGACCTGCGTGGGTTTTCCCCAAGATTTCCGGTTTCCTATCACACTCAAAGACGTCCAGGGTTGTAGGTCAATTGGCTTGGAAAACATTGTAAATTGTCCCTAGTGTGTGTAGAATAGCGTTCATGTTTGGGGATCGCTGGTCGGCGCGGACTCAGTAGGCCAAAGGGCCTGTTGCCCCGCTGTATCTCTGAACTCTAAACACTAAACTCTAAAATAGACTCGGCTTATACTCGCTGGAATTTAGAAGACTGAGGGGGGATCTTATTGAAACATATAAAATTCTCAAGGGGTTGGAGAGGCTAGATGCGGGAAGATTGTTCCCGATGTTGGGGAAGTCCAGAACCAGGGGTCACAGCTTAAGGATAAGGGGGAAGTCTTTTAGGACCGAGATGAGAAAACATTTCTTCACACAGAGAGTGGTGAGTCTGTGGAATTCTCTGCCACAGAAGGTAGTTGAGGCCAGTTCATTGGTTATATTTAAGAGGGAGTTAGATGTGGCCCTTGTGGCTAAAGGGATCAGGGGGTATGGAGAGAAGGCAGGTACAGGTTACTGAGCTGGATGATCAGCCATGATCATATTGAATGGCGGTGCAGGCTCGAAGGGCCGAATGGCCTACTCCTGCACCTATTTTCTATGTTTCTATGTTCCTCTTACCTTGCTGGACAGCGTTCCACATCTGCAAAGCTAGGGGGAGCAGGATTAACACCTGCAATGCATCTTAGGGAGATATACACAAAATGCTGGAGTAACTCAACGGGACAGACAGCATCTCTGGAGAGAAGGAATGGGTGACGTTTCCAGTCGAGGCCCCTCTTCAGTCTCCAGAGATGCTGCCTGAGTTAATCCAGCATTTTGTGTCTATCTTCGATTTAAACCAGCATCTGCAATTCTTTCCTACACATGCATGTCAGGGATATCTGGCTTCTCAGAGGTGACCTGAGGCAGTCAGTAAGAGCCCTTGTTAGCATAGATGACAGTCCTGACACCTGCTTAAGGCTGACTGAATTGTTGAAACATTGCTGAGCGACTGGAACAAGCCAAAGGACAAAACAAACGAAACCAAAAAAAAGATAAGTGTAAACAGAATATTTTACGATCAGGAACTTTTTTTAGCTTTCCAATTATGGAACAGATTTCTGAAAAGATTGGGACCAAGTCAAGCCGTGAGTAAACTGAAATAATGCAGATATTTTCTCTGAAGTCATTGAACATTCAAACGTTCTGATGGTGTATCAATGGGCCAGATTTATAAACTAAACAATGAAGGGGTGTTGACTGCCAATGTGCAATATCCTTGTCATATTGGAGACAATAACTTGGAGGACACTTGGTAGAACAGCAACAAAAAAAATCTTTGGCTCTCATTTATTTATCTTTTTTTTAAATTTTAATCGTCTCCTTGAATCTTTGATCTGGCCAGAAATGGTTCAGCCAAGATGAGAGCCACATGCCCACAAATATAAACACAATGTTTAAGCAATGATTGATGACCGAGAGGGTTTGGGTTTGTCCACAGCACCACGGGGCTCGGGGGGGCAGCAATTTATCATTGTCCTGCGAAGCAAAAATAAAACGACTGACACTGTTGCAGACAGGTCGAATCCGATTTACTTTAACATAATCAACACTGGAAAACAAACCCCTCAAAATGACAGCATCTGCTGAAAGCGGAGAATCCGGTCAGTGGGGGAGGGGGGGGGGGGGGGGGAGGGGGGGGGAGGTGGGGGAGGTGGGGGGGGAGGGGGGGGGAGGTGGGGGAGGTGGGGGGGAGAAATTAATTTCCGCTTGACTTTCACCTAAGACGTCGAGAGTTGAGTGATTGCAGCGCAAACGCACGTCCTTTAACCCGCACGTGATTGGTGGCCATCACCTTGAGCGGGTTCAGAGAGGATTTAGCAGGACGTTGCCAGGACTCGAGAGAGAGAGAGAGAGAGAGACTGAGCCGTAGTGGGAGGTTGAGCAGGCTTGGGCTTTATGCATTTCAGCGCAAGAGGACGAAGGGTGATCTTGTAGATAGAGTCATAGAGTGATACAGTGCGGAAACAAGCCCGTTGGCCCAACTTGCCCACACCGGCCAACATGTCCCAGCTACCCTAGTCCCACCTGCCTGCTTTTGGTCCATATCCCTCCAAACCTGTCCTAATCCATGTACCTGTCCACGCAAGTCACGAGGGAGAACGTCAGACTCTCTGTTCAGACAGAACCCGCAGTCGGGATCGAACCCGTGTCTCCGGCGCTGCAAGCGCTGTAAGGCAGCAACTCCACCGCTGCGCCAACGTGCCGCCCACAGGTGCCGCCGACAGGTAGCGTAACAGTTCCAGAGACAAAACCCAATGACCACAGCGAGGTAGGTTGAAAGGTCAGGTCCTTACCCTAGTTTACGGAAGGGGGGTTGAGAAGCCTGATAACGAATCGAGCGGCACGGTGGCGCAGCAGGAGAGTTACTGCCTGTCGAAATGTCTTTTAAATGTTCTTCTCGCACTTGCCACAGATGTAGGGTTGCCCAACTGTCCCGTGTTAGCCGGGACATTCCGTATTTTGGGCTAAATTAGTTTGTCCCGCACGGGACCGCCCTTGTCCCGTATTAGTAGGTTTGCCACCTTCCTCACTCCCAAATAAGGGACAAAGGGTGATGTCACCGCCCCGCACCCCACGTGACCTCACCTAGCCAGCGGCCACATGCTCCCGCTCCACCAATGGATAGGAGTGGAATTAGGCCTTTCGGCCCATCAAGTCTACTCTGCCATTAAATCATGGCTGATCTATCTCTCCCTCCTAACCCCATTCTCCCCATAACTTCTGACAAGAATCTATCTATCCCTGCCATAAAAATACCCACTGTATAAAAAATATTGGTCAAAACTGCTGGCTGGATATAATTAGTGTGTCAGGTGCTCGGACAAGAGATGTGGTTCGAAGTTATGAGGTAATTGTTTATGTCTGAGGTAGGAGTTGTTTGATTATCAAGTCCTTGCAGCACCAGGCGATCTTTCAGCATCTCTGAGGTAATTGTTTATCGGTTAGCTCGGGGCTTGTTTGCTAGTGAGAGCTGGCAGTGTGAGTTAAGGTCAGATGGTGTGGTGGAAAACGATGGTTTATATCACGCTGAATGATTATATTTGGCTTCAGTAACAGCTGTCGTGCACAGCTTTCATGTCAGAGCTGTTTTGGAGTGTGCTGTGCGTGCAGATTTTGGATTTTTTTTTCTCGTTTAGGCACACGGCGTGCAAACAGGCCTTTCGGCCAACCGAGGCCGCGCCGAGCAAAGGTCACCCGTACGCTAAAGATGGACACAAAAAAAAAGCTGGAGTAACTCAACGGGTCAGGCAGCACCTCTGGCGAAAAGGAAAAGGTGACGTTTCGGACCGAGACCCTTCTTCAGACTGAGAGTGAGGGGAAAGGGGAACGAGAGATATCGAAGGTGCATAGGACAAATGAATTAAAGATATGCCAACAGCAATGATGGTCAAGAAAAGGTGGGGCCCACAGTGGTCCATTGTTAGCTGAGGGGTAGGTGATAATAGACAATAGACAATCGGTGCAGGAGGAGGCCATTCGGCCCTTCGAGCCAGCACCGCCATTCAATGTGATCATGGCAGATCATTCTCAGTCAGTACCCCGTTCCTGCCTTCTCCCCATACCCCCTGACTCCGCTATCCTTAAGAGCTCTATCTAGCTCTCTCTTGAATGCATTCAGAGAATTGGCCTCCCACTGCCTTCTGAGGCAGAGAATTCCACAGATTCACAACTCTCTGACTGAAAAAGTTTTTCCTCATCTCCGTTCCAAATGGCCTACCCCTTATTCTTAAATTCTTGAATTACACAGACAGTGAAACTCACCAAGGACGACATTGGAACTTGTACGATGATGCGGGTGGGGGAGGGAATGGAGAGAGAGGGGATGCAAGGGTTACTTGAAGCCAGAGAAATCAACATTCACCTCGTAGAGCCTCAGCATTATATCCCTGTTTTTGTATTCTATCCCTCCAGAAATTAATACCGATTCGACTTGCAGATGAACTTTTTGGGAATTCTTCACTCCCAAGTCCCATTGCACCTCCGATTTATGGATTCTCTCTCCATTTAGAAACTAGTCTGCGCCTTTGTTCCTACTACCAAAATGCATGACTCCACACTTTGCTACACTATATTCCATCTGCCACTTCTCTGCCCACTCTCCCAACCTGCCCAAGTCCTTCTGCAAAGTCCCTCACTTTTTTCTACACTACCTGCGCCCCCACCTATTTTCGTATCATCCGCAAACTGATGCCGACCTTACCCCCGATTCGACTGAAGAGACCCTTCTTCAGACTGAGAGTCAGGGGAAAGCACGTCTGCTTCAGCATGAATAGGTGACGTTTCGGGTAGACACCCTTCTTTAGACCGCGTTAGACCGAGTCTCTGGTGGAAAGACCTAATCGGTTACTCCTAAAAGGGCGGCACGATTGCGCAGGGGTAGAGTCGCTGTCTTGCAGCGCCGGAGACCCGGGTTCGATCCCGACTACGGGTGCTGTCTGTACGGAGTTTATACGTTCTCCCCGTGACCTGCGTGGGTTTTCGCACTTACCTCTGTAGTCATGAAGACCTTTGAAAGACGTGCTGGCCCAGCTGAAAAACATCACAAACCCCCTGCCGTTTGCATACAGGGCCAATAGATCGTTGGACGACGCAGTCAGCCTAGGCCTGCACTTCATCCTCCAGCACCTAGACCACAAGGGGACCTATGCCAGGATTCTGTTTGTGGACTTTAGCTCTGCTTTTAACACCATTGTGCCAGAGCTACTACACTACAAACTCTCCCAGTTGACTGTGCCTGAACCCCTCTGTCAGTGGATCATCAACTTCCTGACGGACAGGAAGCAGCATGTGAGGCTGGGAAAGCACATCTCGGACCCGCAGACCCTCAGCATAGGAGCACCGCAAGGCTGCGTACTCTCCCCTCTCCTTTACTCTCTCTACACCAACGACTGCACCTCCACAGACTCCTCTGTCAAGCTCCTCAAGTTTGCGGATGACACTGCCCTGATTGGACTGATCCAGGATGGGGAGGAATCTGCCTACAGAGGGGAAGTGACACAGCTGGCATCCTGGTGCCATCGCAACAACCTGGACCTCAATGCTCTCAAGACAGTGGAACTGATTGTAGACTTTCGAAGAGATCCCCCTCCCCTCCCCCCACTCACCATCAACAACACCACAGTCACATCTGTGGAGTCATTTAAGTTCCTTGGAACCATCATCTCCAGGGACCTTAAATGGGGGGCCACCATCGACTCCACACTCAAAAAGGCCCAACAGAGGATGTACTTCCTGCGGCAACTGAAGAAACACAATCTGCCACAGGCAATGATGGTCCAATTCTATACTGCTATCATTGAGTCCGTCCTCACCTTTTCCATCATGGTCTGGTTTGGCTCAGCCACCAAGCACGACATCCGGAGGCTGCAACGGATCGTTCGCACAGCTGAGAAGGTTGTTGGCTGCAACCTTCCCCCCATTGACGAACTGTACACTGCAAGGGCCAGGAAGCGAGCGGGCAAGATCATCTCTGACCCCTCTCACCCTGGCCACAAACTCTTTGAAGCACTTCCCTCTGGAAGGCGACTCCGGACTGTCAAAGCAGCCACAGCCAGACATAAAAACAGCTTTTTTTCCCCACGAGTGATAGTTCCACTCAATAACCAAAGTCTGTAGTCTCTTTTTTGCTCTGGTTTATTTTCACCCACGTGTTTAGACCGTAATGGTGTATCCTCATTGTTTTGATGTGTTTATGCTTCATTCTTAATTGTTAACTGTATGTTTGTGTTGTCATTTGTGAGCGGAGCACCAAGGCACATTCCTTGTATGTGCACATACTTGGCCAATAAACTTATTCATTCATTCATTCATTCATTCATTCATTCATTCATTCATTCATTCATTCATTCATTCATTCATTTCTCTGAGATCTTCGGTTTCCTCCCACACTCCACAGAAGTGCAGGTTTGTAGCTTAATTGACTTGGTATAAATGTAAAATTGTCCCTAGTGTGTGTTAATGTGTGGGGATCGCAGGTCGGCACGGACTCGGTGGGCCAAAGGGCCGTTTCCCGCACCATATCGCTAAAACTAAACGAAATTTAAACATTTGTTTTGCTTCATAAGCAACTGAGGCTTGGTAATTAATGGCGTTCCACCCACACAGGGGTTTGTGTGCATTGTTATATATCAACAAATGTCAGCTGACACCGTGAAGTGCTCGTTGAAGGAAGTGGTCAAAACATTATTCACTAATCAATTGCTGCTTGACACCAAGAATGTGACCCCTTGTGGTTTATTACTGCTGTGGTTACAGGTCGCCAGTAAACTTTGTGGTGCTGAATTTCCTTTAGATAATGCAAGATGGTTTGCTGCGTGATTCGCATTTCCTTAGCACCTTCGTTTACCTTTAGTTTACGTTAGTTTAGTTTAGAGATACAGCGCTGAAACAGGCCCTTCGGCCCACCGAGTCCGCGCCGACCAGCGATCCCCGCACACTAGCACGATCGCACACACACACACAAGGGACAATTTACAATAATACCGAGCCAATTAGCGTAGGTTCGCCTGGGTTAGATTTTAGCTGGGGACGATTTACAATCTTACCGACAATTCTCTGCAAATTGATTGTGGTGGTGGGGGCGGGTGGCAGTCCAGGTGGGGCACAGGAAAAGGGGGTGGGGGGCAGGGGGTTTGGGTGCATAAGGTCATAAGGAATAGGAGTAGATTTAGAACATTCGGCCCATCAGGTCTAACCCACCATTCAATCATGGCTGATCGATCCCTCCCTCCTAACCCCATTCTCCTGCCTTCTCCCCGTAAACTCTGATACCCGCACTAATCAAGTATCTATCTCTGCCTTCAAAATATCCACTGACTTGGTGTCCACAGCCTTCTGTGGCAAAGAATTCCACAGATTCACCACCCTCTGACTAAAGAAATTTCTCATCATCTCCTTTAATTCTGAAATCTTTCGGACGGGGCGGCCGAGAATGGGGGATTGGGGGTGGGAGGGGGAACACGGCGAAGGGGAGGAGGGGATCTGCTGCCATTTGGTCAAGTTTTGTAACTTTGTCGCCGTCAAAACATGGCGACTCTTGTGTACTGACCAGGTGTACTGCCTTGTGACTTTACCGGGTTGTACGCAAAGCTAAGCATTTCCCTGCACCGAGGTACAGGTGCCAATAAAGTTTCATTGAATCATTGAATTGAATCAAAATGGCCTCCAAATGGAACCTTTGGTTCATTGAATTGAACCAAAATGGCAATTCTTTGCACAGGTTAAGATGGTCTGGTAACAATTAAGAAGCAACCGGGCACAACCAATATACAGGTGTAGGAAGGAACTGCAGATGTTGGTTTAAACCGAAGATAGACACAAAATGTAACTGGAGTAATTCAGAGGGACGGACAGCATCTCTGGAGAGAAGGAATGGGTGATGTTTCGGGTCGAGACCAGTCTGAACAAGGGTCTCGACCCGAAACGTCACCCATTCCTTCTCTCCAGAGATGCTGCCAGTCCCGCAGAGTTACTCGAGCATTTTGTGCCTACAACAACCAATATATATCCACAACCAGTAACTGTGGAGGCAGCAAAAACTGGAAACTGATCACCGTGCATGATTTGTGTACAAATCAGGGATAGATCGGATAGATGCACAGAATCTCTTGCCCAGAGTAGGGGAATCGAGGACCAGAGGACATAGGTTCAAGGTGAAGGGGAAAAGGTTTAATAGGAATCTGAGGGGTAACTTTTTCACACAAAGGGTGGTGGGTGTATGGAACAAGTTGCCAGAGGAGGTTTTTGAGGCTGTTTAAGAAACAGTTGGACAGGTGCATGGAGAGGACAGGTTTAGTGGGATGTGGGGCAAACGCAGGCAGGTGGGACTAGTGTAGCTGGGACATGTTGGCCGGTGTGGGCAAGTTGGGCCGAAGGGCCTGTTTCCACGCTGTATCACTCTATGACTCTATGATACTATCCACACAATCATGCGCAGTTGGAGCACGCATAGCCAGGATAATACTGACCAGCAACTGCATTAAATCTGGCCCTGGCATCTTTCATGACTTTTGCTGCCTTCTATTTCCAATGCTTCCTGTGTTTTTTGTCAGTCTGCCGTCAGCGCTGCTCCAGTTTGGCGGATGCACTTGAGCTGCTGGCTGCTCGCATTTAATGCTGCTGTTTGTGAGTGTGCGTAGAAACATAGAAACATAGAAAATAGATGCAGGAGGAGGACATTCCCCCCTTCGAGCCAGCTGATCCAAAATCAGTACCCCATTCCTGCCTTCTCCCCACATCCCTTTATTCCTTTAGCCCTAAGAGCTATATCTAACTCTCTATTGAATACATCCAGTGAATTGGCCTCCACTGCCTTCTGTGGCAGAGAATTCAACAGATTCACTGGGTGAAATTTTTTTTCCTCATCTCAGTCCTAAACGGTCTACCCCTTATTCTTCATCCATGACTCCTCTGACTGGCCTCCCCCAACATCGGGAACATTTTTCCTGCATCTAGCCTGTCCACAATCCCTTCATAATTTTCTATGTTTCTTTCAGATCCCCTCTCATCCTTCTAAATTCCAGTGAATATAAGCCCAGTCGATCCATTCTTTCATCATGTGTCATTCCCGCCACCCTGATTAACCTGGTGAACCTACGCCGCACTCCGTCAGTCACTCCCAAAACACGGCCTGGGGGGCCCGCCGAGAGGTCAAAGAGGCGGCACGATGGCGCAGCGTTAGAGCTGCTGCCTTACCGCGCCGACCTGGGTTTGATCCCGACTACGGGTGCTGTCTGCATGTTACTGGCTTTATCTTGCCACTAATTGTTATTCACGTTATTCCCTTTACAGTGGGAACGGTGAAAAGCTTTAGTTGCGTGCTAACCAGGTCAACCGAAAACAGTCATCAATACATGATTGCAATCGAGACATTCACAGTGTACAGATACATGACAAGGGAATAACGTTTAGTGCAAGGTAAAGCCAGTAAAGTCCAATCAAGGATAGTCCGAGGGTCTCCAATGAGGTAGATAGTAGTTCAGCACTGCTCTCTGGTTGTGGTAGGATGTTTCAGTTGCCTGATAACAGCTGGGAAGAAAGTGTCCCTGAATCTTGAGGTGTGCGTTTTCACACTTCTGCACCTTTTGCCCGTTGGGAGAGGGGAGAAGAGGGAGTGGCCGGGGTGAGACTGGTCCTTGATTATGCTGCTGGCCTTGCCGAGGCAGCGTGAGGTGTACGTGGTGGTCGGTTTGTATGATGGTCTGGGCCGAGTCCACAATCCGCTGCAATTTCTTGCGGTCTTGGTCGGAGCTGTTCCCAAACCGAGCTGTGACGCATCCCGATAAAATGCTTTCCATGGCTTTTCTATAGACAGCCTCAGAATAAAAGGACGTACCTTTAGAAAGGAGGCGAAGGGGGATTTCTTTAGTCAGAGGGTGGTGAATTTGTGGAATACATTGACACAGACAGCTGTGGGGACCAAGTCATGAAGTATTTACGAAGCGGAGATTGAGAGTCTCTTGAGGCAAAGGTGTCAAAGGTTAATGGGAGAAGGCAGGGGAAAGGGGTTGAGAGAGAAAGATACATCAGCCATGATTAAATGGCGGGAAGTCGACTCGATGGGCCGAATGGCCTAATTCTGTTCCGATGATATGAAAGCTTTGTTCTCATCCATCCTTCCGAACATGTCTAAAAGAAACCCGTGCAGTTTAGTTGAGTTTAGTTGAGTTTAGTTTAGTTGGGTTGAGTTTAGTTGAGTTTAGTTTAGTTTAGTTTAGTTTAGTTTAAGTTTAGTTTAGTTTAGAGATACAGGGCGGAAAATAGGACCTTTGGCCCACCGAGTCCACACCAACCAGCAATCCCCACACACGTACACTACCCCACACACACTAGGGACAATTTTATATTAATACCAAGCCGATTAACCTACAAACCTGTACGTCTTTGGAATGTGGGAGGAAACGGAAGATCCCGGAGAAAGCCCACGCGGGCCACGGGGAGAACGTACAAACTCCGTACAGACAGCGCCCGTTGTCGGGATCGAACCCGGGTATCTGGCGCTGAAAGTGTTAACCCGTTTCGAAGTGAATCGCACATCTCTTCATTAATCCTTTGTGGTATGTTTTTACTTAGCCGTAATTGTATTTTTCTTCTGCCATTTAATGTAACAACATTGGAGTATCTCATAATCTCTTCCATCTGCTTCGGTGTTATGAGAGCATTTAACAGAGAAACAACTTTTATGATTGGTTCCATAAGAGCTACTATTGCACCCTGAATTGTGTTTTCTCATGTCAAAGCGAGAGGTTTAAACCCTAAACCTTGGGACATGCTCCTGAACCCTGCTACATTCAAGCCTGGCCAGGTTAGATCCAGATAGTCAAAGAATTTTAATTAAACTGCACTGATTAGATAATAAATGAATAACACTGGCACCCAAAGACAGCCTTGCAGCGTGTGATCCAGGCACCAACATTTCAAAGTAACTCAAAGTGGCTCATCTTAACCATGGAGTAAATAACATTCGGGCGGCACAGCGGTAGAGTTGCTGCCTTGCAGCGCCGGAGACCCGGGTTCGATCCCGACTACGGGTGCTGTCCGTACGGAGTTTGTACGTTCTCCCCGTGACCTGCGTGGGTTTTCTCCGGGATCTCCGGTTTCCTCCCACACTCCAAAGATGTACAGGCTTGTAGGTTAATTGGCTTGGGTTTGTATACCCGGTATAAGTGTAAATTGTCCCCAGTGTGTGTCGGCTTGCGTTAATGTGCGGGGATCGCTGGTCGGCGCGGACTCAGTGGGCCGAAGGGCCTGTATCGGCGCCGTATCTCGAAACTATACTAGCTCGGTAGGACTCAATAATTACAACATGTCTACGATATGATACGATGCGATACAATACGATAGAACTTTATTTATCCCAGGAGGGAAATTGGTCTGCCAACAGTCATTAAACACGACAAGAGACTTAAAACATGAAATTATAGTGATGAGTGAGGATAGGGGATGTGCAAAGATTGGGAGGGGGGGGGGGTCAGTCTACCCCACGACAGAAGGGGAAGGAGTTGTACAGTTTGATAGCCTCAGGGAAGAAGGATCTCCTGTGGCGTTCGTTCTGTGCTGCATCTTGGTGGAACCAGTCTGTTGCTGAAGGTGCCCCTCAGGTTGACCAGTGTGTCATGGAGGGGCTGAGCTGTATTGTCCAAGATGCTCCACAGTTTGAGGAGCATCCTCCCATCCAAGACCACCTCCCATGAATCCAACTCCACCCCCAGGATGGAGCCAGCCTTCCCGATGAGCTTGTTGATCCTATTGGCTTCCACGGCCTTCGCCCTGCTGCTCCGGCACACGGCAGTGGAGAAGATGGCACTGGCCACCACCGGTTGGTAGAACATCTGCAGCACCTCACTGCAGACGTTGAAGGAGCGGGAGCCTCCTCAGAAAGGATGTCTATCACCGGCTGACACCCCCTTCCCATTTCATAGGCCGTTTACCAGTGGAATCTCACAGCATTATCACCCTTGAATTTGCCCTCACAGAATTTGTATTGAAAGATTTTCCCTACAGGTTTTTAAACGCTGAATTTATCAGGGTGGCAGATTAGCGTGGTTGGCAGAACTGCCTCACAGCACCAGAGGCCTGGGTTCGATCCTGACATTGGGAGCGTGGAGTTTTCACGTTCTCCCTGTGACCACGTGGGTTTCCTCCGGGTGCCCCGGTTTCCTTCAAGCTCCTAAAGAGGTGCAGGATTGCAGGTGACTCAGCTTCTGTAAGTTGTCCCGTGTGTGTGTGGGATAGAACTGGTGTGTGAGGGGTGACCGCTGGTCGGCACGGACTCGGTGGGCCGAAGGGCCTGCTTCAGCACTGTGTCTCTAAAGTCTAAACTCTTGCTATTGAGGGCGTGCAGCGTAGGTTCACTAGGTTAATTCCCGGAATGGCGGGACTGTCATACGTTGAAAGACTGGAGCGACTAGGCTTGTATACACTGGAATGTAGAAGGATGAGAGGAGATCTTATTGAAATGTATAAGATTATTAAGGGGTTGGACACGTTAGAGGCAGGAAACATGTTCCCAATGTTGGGGGAGTCCAGAACAAGGGGCCACAGTTTAAGTATAAGGGGTAGGCCATTTAGAACTGAGATGAGGAAAAACTTTTTCCGTCAGAGAGTTGTGAATCTGTGGAATTCTCTGCCTCAGAAGGCAGTGGAGGCCAATTCTCTGAATGCATTCAAGAGAGAGCTGGATAGAGCTCTTAAAGATAGTGGAGTCAGGGGGTATGGGGAGAAGGCAGGAACGGGGTACTGATTGAGAATGATCAGCCATGATCACATTGAATGGCGGTGCTGGCTCGAAGGGCTGAATGGCCTCCTCCTGCACCTATTGTCTATTGTCTATTGAAGTCTAAAGTAAACGAACGACACACGTTCCTGCACCAGCAGCCAATAATATGGTAAACACATTCTCACGCCAGGAAGATCCAAGTGCAAAATGGACTAAATCTCCTGCAGAGAGATTTCCAATCGCAATAGATATATCTCACAAAGTGACATTAACAATACCGGCTGAGAATCAGCTGTGGGGGGGGGAGAGAAAGAAACCGAGATTTCAAAAGTAGTGGACTGAGCGGGCTGGCTTTCCAACGGCAGAGAGGGGAAGGGAAAGGTCAGAAAAGAGTTAATAACAAATCCGAGGAAAAGTGTTGGAAGTTGGTTTTCAACAGTCTGGTCTACTGTCAAAATAGCAGCGGGTTGACAGGTTGAGTGACTTTATAAACAGCGGCCAGCTGAGAATGTGGGGAGTGAACACGTGGGATCCATTAAGTAAAACGTTGATGCCATCCAAGCTCAACCTTTGCTGAACTGGAATGGGGGGTGGCGAACATTTCCGCCACCTCGTGCCGCGGCTCATTACCGTCGTTATGTCGGTCAGGTTCCAGTCCTGCCCCGAGCGGGCAGAGCAGCAAAGGAACGCAGGAGGGAGAGGGAACAGTCCAAACCCCCCCCCCACCCCCCTCGGCAGATCAAAGAGGGCGGTGCAGCGGTAGAGTTGCTGCCTCGCAGCGCCAGTGACCCGGGTTCCATACTGACCGCGGTCTCTTGTCTGTGCGGAGTTTTGTACATAGAAACATAGAAAATAGGTGCAGGAGTAGGCCATTCGGCCCTTCGAGCCTGCACCGCCATTCATTATGATCATGGCTGATCATCCAACTCAGTATCCCGTACCTGCCTTCTCTCCATACCCCCTGATCCCTTTAGCCACAAGGGCCACATCTAACTCCCTCTTAAATATAGCCAATGAACTGGCCTCAACTACCTTCTGTGGCAGAGAATTCCACAGATTCACCACTCTCTGTGTGAAAAAAAACGTTCTCATCTCGGTCCTAAAAGACTTCCCCCTTATCCTTAAACTGTGACCCCTTGTTCTGGACTTCCCCAACATCGGGAACAATCTTCCTGCATCTAGCCTGTCCAACCCCTTAAGAATGTTGTAAGTTTCTATAAGATCCCCCCTCAATCTTCTAAATTCCAGCGCGTACAAGCCGAGTCTATCCAGTCTTTCTTCATGTGAAAGTCCTGCCATCCCAGGAATCAATCTGGTGAACCTTCTCTGCACTCCCTCTATGGCAAGAATGTCTTTCCTCAGATTAGGAGACCAAAACTGTACGCAATACTCCAGGTGCGGTCTCACCAATGCCCTGTACAACTGCGTGGGTTCTCCCCGTACGTTCTCCCCGTGACCTGCGTGGGTTTTCTCCGGGCGCTCCGGTTTCCTCTCACCCTCAAAAGTCGTACGGGTTTGCAGGTTAATTGGCTTGGGTAAAATTGTAAATTGTCACCGGTGAGCAGGGTGGTGTCAGTGCGCGGGGATCGCTGGTCGGCGCGGACTCGGTGGGCCGAAGGGCCTGTTTCCGCGCTGCACCTCTGAACTAAACTAAATCAAATTAAACAAGAAGGTGCGAAAGTAATGTAGATTACACGGCAACCCAGCTTGCATTATCTAAAAGGTGATTTTCTACAGGTTTGAAGGTTAATTGGCTTGATATAAATGTAAAAAAATATCCCTATTGAAGGATGGTGTTAGTGTTTTTGGGGAGAAGGCAGGAGAATGGGGTTGAGAGGGAAAGATAGATCAGCCATGATTGAATGGCGGAGTGGACTTGATGGGCCGAATGGCCTAATTCTGGTCCTATCACAGATGACCTAAATTTGTGAACTTATGGAAGTGAGAATAAACAAAAACTGCAGATGCTAGAAACCTGAAATGTTGGTAATAATTTTCTCAAAGAATTCCCGCATTTTCTGTTTTGATTCCAACGCCCACTGTTTGATGTTTCCAATTTTGTCCCCTATATCACACTCTAAAGGTTGTATTTTGTTACCGATTAAAATTAATCTTCTTCTTAAAAGAAACAGGAGGGGTAATTTTTTTTTCACACAAAGGGTGGTGGGTGTATGGAACGAGCTGCTGGAGGAGGCCGTTGAGGCAGGGACTATCATAATGTTTAAGAAACATTGAGGCAGGCACATGGATCGGACAGGGTTGGAGGGATATGGGCCAAGTGCAGGCAGGTGGGACTAGTGTAGATGGGTCATGTTGGTCGGCGTGGGCACGTTGGGCCAAAGGGGCCTGTTTCCATGCAGTACAACTATGACTCTATGAGATAGAGCTAGTCTGAAGAAGGGTCTCGACCCGAAACGTCACCCATTCCTTCTCTCCCGAGATGCTGCCTGACCTGCTGAGTTACTCCAGCATTTTGTGAATAAATACCTTCGATTTGTACCATCATCTGCATTTATTTTCTTATAGAGCTAGTGCAAAGGTCATCGATGGTTGGCATGGCCTCAGTGGGCCGAAGGGCCTGTTACTGCACCGTATCCCTAAACTAAACCTAACTAAACTAAAACCTCAGACAGCTCAGTGCTGTCCAGTTATTTTCACAGCTTTGCCAGTACACGATTGTTAACACAAGTGTGCAGTTCTTAGTAACTGTTGCATTTATTTATAGAATTTGGATGGGAGTTAGAAAAGTGGAAGAGCTTTGGAAAATGTGATACAACTGTTTCAGAGCAGCCCGTTGCCAGTTCTCAGCTGTTCCCCCATCGCTGCCACTTGTCTCGCTCGGCCTGTTAGCGATTGGTCTCTCAGAAACCCAAGAGTCGGTGCTTGGCTGAATTACACTCCAATGTGCTGACGCATCCACGTTTGGCCCGACAAGTAGGGTTGCCAACTGTCCCATGTTAGCTGGGATTATCCCGTATATTGGGCTAAATTGGTTTGTCACGTACGGGACAGCCCTTGTCCCATATTTGGCCCGGGGGGGGGCGCTGTAGGCCCGAACACTGTAGGCCCACGGGCCGCTGTGGGCCCGGACAGTGTGGGCCCAGACATTGTAGCCCCAGACACTGTAGGCCCGGACACTGTAGGCCCAGACACTGTAGGCCCGGACACTGTAGGCCGCGGGGGCTGCGGTGGGCCCAGACAGTGTGGGCCCAGACATTGTAGCCCCAGACACTGTAGGCCCGGACACTGTAGGCCCGGACACTGTAGGCCCGGACACTGTAGGCCCGGACACTGTAGGCCGCGGGGGCTGCTGTGGGCCCGGACAGTGTGGGCCCAGACATTGTAGCCCCAAACACTGTAGGCCCGGACAGTGTAGGTCCGGACACTGTAGGCCCGGACACTGTAGGCCTAGGGGCTGCTGTGGGCCTGGATAGTGTAGGCCCAGAGGCCCGGGCGCTGCCTGATGGAGGTTGCGTATCAACCCGCCTCCCGGCCCGGGCGGCCGCTGGCTGGGTGAGACCACGTGACTGGGGGCGCGGGGCGGTGATGTCATCTTTTGTCCCTTATTTGGCGTGTGAGAAAGTTGGCAACCCTACCTACAAGCCCTGGGGCATCTCAGCCTCTTCCACCCAATGCAGTTCCCTGCCTCCACGTGACTACCGCCCAAGTGCATGAGGGCACTTTGGATCTGCAAGGGAAAGTTTTCATTGTGAAAATGGTCACAAGAAGCTGGAGAAACTCAGTGGGACAGGCAGCATCTCTAGAGAAAAGGAATAGGTGACGTTTCGGGACGAGACCCTTCTTCAGACTGAGGGTCAGGGGAAAGGGAAATGTGAGATCTTGGACAAATGAATGGAAGATATGCAAAAAGCAACGATGATCACGGAAAGATGAAGCCCTTCACCTATCCCACAGCCAACAACAGACCATTGTGGGCTCCACCTTTCCTTGATTATTGTTGCTTTTTGCATATCTTCCATTCATTTTTCCTATATCTCTCATTCCCCTGACTCTCAGTCTGAAACATAGAAACATAGAAAATAGGTGCAGGAGGCCATTCGGCCCTTTGAGCCAGCACCGCCATTCATTGTGATCATGGCTGATCATCCACAATCAGTAACCTGTGCACAACTTCTCCCCATATCCCTTGATTCCACTAGCCCCCAGAGCTCTATCTAACTCTCTCTTAAATCCATCCAGTGATTTGGCCTCCACTGCCCTCTGTGGCAGAGAATTCCACAAATTCACAACTCTCTGGGTGAAAAAGTTCCTTCTCACCTCAGTTTTAAATGGCCTCTCCTTTATTCTAAGACTGTGGCCCCCGGTTCTGAAGAAGGGTCTCGACCTGAAAGGTCACCTATTTCCTTTTCTCCAGAGATGCTGTCTGACCTGTTGAGTTACTCCAGCTTCTTGTTATTGAGGGTGTGCAGCGCAGGTTCACTAGGTTAATTCCCGGAATGGCGGGACTGTCGTATGTTGAAAGGCTGGAACAATTAGGCTTGTATACACTGGAATTTAGAAGGATGAGGGGGGATCTTATTGAAACATATAAGATAATTAGGGGATTGGACACATTAGAGGCAGGAAACATGTTCCCAATGTTGGGGGAGTCCAGAACAAGGGTCCACAGTTTAAGAATAAGGGGTAGGCCATTTAGAACGGAGATGAGGAAGAACTTTTTCAGTCAGAGAGTGGTGAAGGTGTGGAATTCTCTGCCTCAGAAGGCAGTGGAGGCCAGTTCGTTGGATGCTTTCAAGAGAGAGCTGGATAGAGCTCTTAAGGATAGCGGAGTGAGGGGGTATGGGGAGAAGGCAGGAACGGGGTACTGATTGAGAGTGATCAGCCATGATCGCATTGAATGGCGGTGCTGTTCTGATCCATGTGTTCCCTTGAAGAGAGATTAAAGGTGCTCCAGGAGAAACTTTCAAAAGGGAATTAATAAATAAATGGAGACCAAAATTAAAATCGAGGGTTCTGAGCAAAAGACATCTGAACAAGGCCGACTACCTTTGATTGGACTTTACTGGACTTTACTCTGCACTAAACATTATTCATGTGATTCCCTTTATCATGTGTCTGTAAACTGTGGACGGCTCGATTGTAATCATTCCTTGTCTTTCCGCTGACTGGTTGCAACGTAACAAAGGCTTTTCACTGTACCTCGACTCATGTGACAATAACCTAGACTAAACTAACCAAACTAAAACTAAACTAAACTAGTGGTCACGGCGGCGCAGCGGTAGAGTTGCTGCCTTACAGCGAATGCAGCGCCGGAGACCCGGGTTCGATCCTGACTACGGGCGTCGTTTGTACGAAGTTTGTACGTTCTCCCCGTGACCTGCGTGGGTTTTCTCCGAGATCTTCGGTTTCCTCCCACACTCCAAAGACGTGCAGGTTTGTGGGTTAATTGGCTGGGCAAATGTAAAAATTGTCCCTAGTGGGTGTGTGTAGGATAGTGTTAGTGTGCGGGGATCGCTGGGCGGCACGGACCCGGTGGTCCGAAGGGCCCGTTTCCGCGCTGTATCTCTACACTAAACTAAACTAAACTAAACTCAAACTCAACTGGACAGCTCTCTCAGTGAAGGTTGCACAGGCATAATGGTCTTTCTTTTGTGTTAAACTGTAAGTTACTTCAATTTTCAGGTGGACTTTCAGCTCTTTTTTTAATTCAGAAGTAACATTTATTTGTGGAAATGTGCAGAAATGCAATGCAATCAGTACATCTTTCTTTACATTCACTGTGTCATCAGATTGGAATATACATTGGGTTATTAGACCACTACATTTTATTTACAAAGAACAAATGCCACTGATGTAACCAGGGCTCCTGCCCTTGGCTTTGCAGGTACACAGATACCAGCTACGGTGGGAGAGAGAGAGAGAGAGGGAGAGAGAGAGAGAGAGAGAGAGAGAGAGAGAGAGAGAGAGAGAGAGAGAGAGAGAGAGACAGTGAGAGAGATGAACGATGAAGTTGAAGCAGGATGGTAGTGTGGGTTGGAGTGGGTCACGATGCAGCTTTATCTGCCATGTTGTCTTGTTGGATATACCAGACTGCTGTGGTGCCGAGCTGGGGTGAAAGAGAACCAACGCCTACTGACTGGGAATGCAGAGCAAAAGCCGTCAGCATGTGGAGAGGAAAGCTGCCTCCTCCTGGTAGCAGTTGGCACAGCTCTGCAGAGCTGGGCCGCCTACGATTGAGTTGCCACCAGCCGGCGCAGTGTGGAAAATAACACTGGCCACAACTGTCACAGAGACCTGACCTCGTTCCCATTTGTTGCCCAACACCACCATCTACTGTCAACGAGGCAGTATTAACAAAAGGAGCCAAGAGACCCTAACGGAGACAGAGACAGACTCAAAAAGGCTGGAGTCACTCAGCATCTTTGGAGAACGGAGATGAGGAAAAATCTTTTTCAGTCAGAGAGTTGTGAATCTGTGGAATTCTCTGCCTCAGAAGGCAGCGGAGGCCAATTCTCTGAATGCATTCAAGAGAGAGCTGGATAGAGCTCTGAAGGATAGCGGAGTCAGGGGGTATGGGGAGAAGGCAGGGACGAGGTACTGATTGAGAATGATCAGCCATGATCACATTGAATGGTGGTGCTGGCTCGAAGGGCCGAATGGCCTCCTCCTGCACCTATTGTCTATTGTCTATAAAAGGAACAGGTGATTGTGGACGATCAACCATGATCACAATGTATAAGAAAATAACTGCAGATGCTGGTACAAATCGAAGGTATTTATTCACAAAATGCTGGAGTAACTCAGCAGGTCAGGCAGCATCTCGAGAGAGAAGGAATGGGTGACGTTTTGGGTCGAGACCCTTCTTCAGACTGACACCCACAATGAATGGCGGTGCTGGCTCGAAGGGCCAAATGGCCTCCTCCTGCACCTAGTTAACTCCAGTGAGCATTTCAGTAAAATCCTTTAAATCTGCATTTTAAACGTTCCCTTCATAAATAAATAATGATTAGAATAATCCAAAACTGGAATTATTTGTGTTTAATCGGAAGCTCAGCTTTGCAAACTAAAGCAAACTTTGAAATTGATTACACTGACCATCAATCTTTGACCATGTCTTCTGCTTAGTTTCAGTTTAGTTTACATACAACGCAGAAACAGGCCCTTCGGCCCACCGAGTCTGCACTGACCAGCGATCCCCACACACCCTACGTACATGAGGAACAATTTACAATGTTAGCAAGCTGATTAGCCTACAAACCTGTACGCCTTTGGAGTGTGGGAGGAAACCGGAGCACCCGGAGAAAACCCACGCGGTCACGGGGAGAACGTACAAACTCCGTACAGACAGCGCCCGCAGTCAGGATCGAACCCGGGTCCCTGGCGCTGTGAGGCAGCAGCTCTACCACTGCACCACCGTGCCGCTAGGCTAATTGTCGGCTAATTAGAGACAGGACTAATTGGGGTGGGGACCATGGGCAGAGATGAGTGAAATTAGTGTGCGCAACATGTTTGCACAACAATTAGTATACAAAACAGGCCGGCTCGGTGGCGCAGCGGTAGAGCTGCTGCCTTACAGCGCTTGCAGCACCAGGGACCCAGGTTCGATCCCAACTACAGGAGCTGTCTGTACGGAGTCTGTACGTTCTCCCTGTAACCGCGTGGGTTTTCTCCGAGATCTTCAGTTTCCCCCCACCCTCCAAAGACGTCCAGGTTTGTAGGTTAATTAGCTTCCGTAACGATTGTATATTGTCCCTGGTGTGTGTGGGGTAGTGCAAGTGTGTGGGGATCGCTGGTTGCCACAGACTCGGTGGGCCAAAGGGCCTGTTTCCGCAGTGTGTCTCTGAACTAAACTAAACATGTCCTCCCTCGCGGTCATGTCCGCTGAGGGTGGGCGCAGCGGTAGAGTTGCTGCCTCACAGCGCCAGAGACCCGGGTTCAATCCTGACTGTGGGCGCTGTCTGTGCGGAGTTTGTACGTTCTCCCCGTGACCGCGTGGGTTTTCCCCGGGTGCACCGGTTTTCCTCCCACACTCCAAAGACGTGCAGGTTGGTAGGTTAATTGGGTTCGGTAAAGATTGTAAATTGTCCCTAGTGTGTGTAGGATAGTGTTAGTGTACGGGAATCGCTGTTTGGCGCGGTCTCGGTGGGCCCACGGGACTGGTCTTGTGCTGTATCTCTAAACTAAACTGAACTAAACTAGACTAAGAATAGACATCCTGGAGCAAGATTAAGTTTCTGCTCTTCCATTTGATCATGTTTGACCATGGTGGAGATGGGGTCGACGGTCAGAACACTTTCCCTGGGGTGGAAATTACAGAAATCAGAATTAAAGGACGTTCTTTTAGGAAGGAGATGAGGAGAAATCTATTTTGTCAGAGGGTGGTGAACCTGTGGAATTCTTTGCCACAGAAGGTTGTGGAGACCAAGTCAGTGGATATTTTTAAGGCAGAGATAGATAGATTCTTGATTAGTACGGGCGTCAGAGGTTGTGGGGACAAGGCAGGAGAATGGGGTTGGGAGAGAGAGATAGATCAGCCATGATTGTATGGCGGAGTGGACTTGATGGGCCGAATGGCCTAATTCTACTCCTATCACATGATCTTATGATCTTATGAAAGAGAGTGAAATGGAGACAGAGAGAGTGGAAGAGGGACAGAGAGAGAGAGAGAGGGAGGGTGGTGGTGGGAGTGGGTGGGAGAGAGAGAGGGAGGGTGGTGGTGGGAGTGGGTGGGAGAGAGAGAGGGAGGGGGAGGGGGAGAGAAAGTGAACCAGTGGGAGAGAGAGGGAGTGACAGAGAGTGGGAGTGGGAGTGGGAGTGGGAGAGAGAGAGAGAGAGAGAGAGAGAGAGAGAGAGAGAGAGAGAGAGAGAGTCAGTGGGAGAGAGAGAGAGAGAGAGAGAGAGAGAGAGAGAGAGAGAGAGAGAGAGAGAGAGAGAGAGAGAGGGGGGGGGGGAGGGGGGAGAAAGGGAGCCAGTGGGAGAGGGGGGGAGAGAGGGAGAGTGGAAGTGGGAGTGGGAGAGGGAGAGAGAGAGAGAGGGGGGGAGGGAGGGGAGAGAGGGAGAGGGAGAGATTGAGAGTGAGAGGCAGTGTTGGAGAGAGAGTGAGTGAGAGAGAGAGAGAGAGAGAGAGAGAGAGGGAGAGAGAGGGAGAGAGAGGGAGAGAGGGAGTGAGGGAGAGGGAGAGAGAGGGAGAGAGGGAGTGAGGGAGAGAGAGAGAGAGAGAGAGAGAGAGAGAGAGAGAGAGAGAGAGAGAGAGAGAGAGAGAGAGAGAGAGAGAGAGAGAGAGAGAGAGAGGGAGAGAGGGAGAGAGGGAGTGAGGGAGAGGGAGAGAGAGGGAGAGAGGGAGTGAGGGAGAGGGAGAGAGAGGGAGAGAGAGAGGCAGTGGGAGAGACAGGGAGAGTGGGGGAGAGAGGGAGAGTGCGAGTGAGAGAGACAGTGTCTGTCTGTGTAAGGTGCCTCTCAGACCCTTGCCTTTCCCATGGCCCTGCGTGGAGGCAGGCTGACCCACTGTAACGGAGGAAAGAAAGCCTGCCACCTCCTCACACTTGTCCATCATTCCCCAGCTGTTAATTGTAAAAGAATAGCCGATGAAAAAGCAGCAAATCATCCCATTTTCCGGCTATTGTTTGTCAGTGTCAAGTTGACGGATTGGGCGCACTTTAAGCCCGTGACGGCCAATAACTGGGAACATATCCCCCCCCACACAACCCCCCACACAACATCACCCCACCCACCCCCCCCACCCCCCCTTTTTCTTTACTCCAAGCCCAGCCAGAAATCCCACAATTTCAAAGCCCTTATTTTGAAATCAATTTGGTGTGGCGTTTATTTCTCACCTAATGTACCCAGCCAAGTGTCATGTGTACAATGGAGGCCCGGCCATTATGATCCGGGTAATGGGTCGGCTCCATCGGCATTGTTCGGGGACAAGGAAGGTTGTCAGCGGAATGGACAGAGTGGAAACAAGCAATTCAGCGAGCTCAATCAAGCCCGCGCGGCAGTGGGAAATGCACAGTGGAGCGACTAAACCTTGGCTGACACCCCTTTGTCAGGTGTTTTATCCCACATGCGTTTCTGTACTGTACACTAATGAACACGCCAGCGACGGGGAGTGCTGAGGGAGCAACGGAAAACAATCGATTTATCTTCCTTTATTTAATTTATTTATTTTTTATTTATTGCTCCGGTCAAAGGGTGGGTGCAGCGGTAGAGTTGCTGCCTCACAGCGCCAGAGACCCGTGTTCGATCCAGACTGCGGGCGCTCGCCCGTACGGAGTTTGTACGCTCTCCCCGTGACCCAGCGTGGGTTCCCCCCCCCCCGGGTGCTCCGGTTTCCGCCCCACTCTCCAAGGCGCGCGGGCTTTGTAGGTCGATTGGCTTCGGTAAGATTGTAAATTGTCCCCAGCGCGTGTAGGATGGAGTTAGTGTGCGGGGGTCGCTGGTCGGCGTGGACTCGGCGGGCCGAAGGGCCTGTTACCGCGCTGTGTCTCTAAACTAAACTAAACTAAAGCGGCGCGGTGGCGCAGCGGCGGAGTTGCTACCTTACAACCCCGAGAGGCCCGGGTTCGATCCTGACCACGGGCGCTGTCAATGCGGAGTTTGTACGTTCTCCCCGTGACCTGCGTGGGTTTTCTCCGGGTGCTCCGGTTTCCTCCCACGCTCCAAAGACGTACAGGTTTGTAGGTTAATTGGCTTCGGTAAAGATTGTAAATTGACCCGTGTGTGTGTGTAGGGTAGTGACACGGCCCCTGGGAAGTCAAACCAGGGTAGGACCTTCACGGTGAATGGTAGAGAGTGTTGGAGAGCTGAGGGCCCGAGGATTATAGCACCATGAAAGGAATATATGGGGCTAAACGCGGGCAAATGGGGCGAACTTAGATGGGGAGATCCTGGACAATTTGAGCCGAAGGGCCTGTTTCCATACTGGATGACACCGTGACTCTATGACTCTAGAACCAATGGGAAAAGCTTTTGATGACACAGAAGCTATGAGGATGGTCCTTGGGCCAAGTCATTGCAGCCCACCCACCACTAGTTCTCTTCAGAGATGCTGCCTGACCCGCTGAGTTACTCCAGCATTTTGTGTCTACCTTCGATTTAAACCAGCATCTGCAGGGTTTTTTTTCCTACACCACTAGTTCTAGCGTACCCACCAGGGAGAACTTACAGAAGCCAATTCACAACAAATCTGCACGTTTGGGGGAGGAAACTGAAGCACCTGAGGGAGAAAACTCAAGCAGTCAAAGGGAGAACGTACAAACTCTGTACAGACAGCACCCATAGTCACAGCACGGTGGCTCAGCGGCAGAGTGATGACAATAGACAATAGACAATAGGTGCAGGAGGAGGCCATTCGGCCCTTCGAGCCAGCAGCACCATTCAATGTGATCATGGCTGATCATTCTCAATCAGTACCCCGTTCCTGCCTTCTCCCCATACCCCCTGACTCCGCTATCCTTAAGAGCTCTATCTAGCTTTCTCTTGAATGCATTCTTACTCTTAAAGCGCTCACAGCGCCAGAGACCCAGGTTCGATGCTGGCTACGGGTGCTGTCTGTACGGAGTTTGTACGTTCTCCCCGTGACCTGCGTGGGTTTCCTCTGGGGGCTCCGGTTTCCTGCCAAACTCCGAAGCCGTGCAGGCTTGTCGGTTTCTTGGCTTCGGTAAAAAATTGTAAATTCCCCTTTCGTGCGCAGGACAGTGCGGGGATCACCGGTCGCCACGGACTCGGTGGGCCGAGGAGGGGTCTTCCCGCACTGCATCTCTAAACTAGACTACAAAGTCAGGATGGAACCCGGGTCTGGCGCATTGATAAGGCAGCAACACCACTGCTCTACTTGGTAGTCAAGTCAAGTCAAGTCAATTTTATTTGTACAGCACATTTATAAACAACCCACGTTGACCAAAGTGCTGTACATCAGTTCAGGTACTAAGAAACGAACATACAATGGCACACAAACATAACAGCACATACATAAACAGTTCACAGCGCCCCCTCAGAGGACCTCAAACGCTAGGGAGTAGAAATAGGTTTTGAGCCTGGACTTAAAGGAGTCGATGAAGGGGGCAGTTCTGATGGGGAGAGGGATGCTGTTCCACAGTCTCGGAGCTGCAACCGCAAAAGCGCGGTCACCCCTGAGCTTAAGCCTAGACCGCCGGATAGTCAGTAGCCCCAAGTCGGCCGACCTGAGGGACCTGGAGATAGAGTGGTGGGTTAGAAGATTTTAGATAAGGGGGGGGGGGGCAAGCCCGTTTAGGGCTTTATATGTGAATAGGAGGAGCTTGAAGTTGATTCTGTACCGTACAGGGAGCCAGTGGAGAGAGGCCAGAATCGGGGTGACATGGTCCCTTTTACGGGTACCCGTCAGGAGTCTCGCTGCGGCGTTTTGGACCAATTGCGGGCGGGACAGGGATGATTGGCTGATCCCAGTGTATAGGGAGTTGCAGTAGTCTAGGCGGGAGGAAATGAATGCGTGGATGATTTTTTTCAATGTCGTCAAATTGGAGGAATGGTTTGATTTTAGCTATGGTTCGAAGCTGGAAGAAGCTGGCTTTTACCACAGCGTTGACTTGCCTGTCAAACTTTAGTGCAGAGTCAAATATCACGCCAAGGTTTTTGACATGCGGTTTGACTAGGTGGGTTTGGTAGGAGCAGGTCCGGGAGGATTAGAGAAGCCTTGGGGAATCACACAACCATGAGGTAACTGTGGGAAAGAGAGGCGCAGGTCAGGTCCAGCGGGATCTCCCCCATTATGTCATGTCTCACCCGTAACTCCCCCACAGTTAAACAATGGAACAACTTTGCATTGTCCCTCTCAATGCAGCAACTCTTGGAGAATTAATAAACTTCCGTCCAAGAGTGAAGATTTGGAGCTTAATCGTACAACAAGGGTGACAAAATGTGCAGATTAATTCTGTAACTGCAATGATGAGAGACTGAAGCCCCTTTTCCTTCAAATGAACTTGAGGCCCATATACACATTTCCACACGTTCAAATAAGTTGCACCCCAGCGTATTAATTTATTTCATATTATTGTGTGATTAATAAATATGTCATTTCCCCTTCATTTCCACAACCTGGAGTATTGCCCAAGATGAGTTACTGACAGGTTTTTGATCTTGGATGTCTAATTTACAAAGGCCCATTAGACAGGGCAGCTCGGTGGCACAGCGGTAGAGTTGCTGCCTCACGGCGCCAGAGACCCGGTTTCGATCCTGACTGTGGGTGCTGGCTGTACAAATTTTGCACCTTCTCCCCGTGACCAGCGTGGGTTTTCTCCGGGTGCTCCGGTTTCCTCCCACACTCCAAAGACGTGCAGGTTTGCAGTTTAATTGGCTTGGTAAAATTGTAAGTTGTCCCTGGTGTGTGTAGGATAGTGTTAGTGTGCGGGGATCGCTGGTCCGAGCGGAATCTGTGGGCCGAAGGGTTGATTACGCTGTAACTCTAAACTAAACGGGACCTTAACTACAGGCCATACACAAATTGGAGGAACAGTACCTCATATTTAGCTTGGTCGGCAGTATGAATATTGATTTCTCTAATTTCAAATAACCCTTGCATTCCCACTCTCTCCATCCCTTCCCACCCTCGCCATCCTGCTAGCTTCACTGTTTGTATTTCGTTTGTTATCACCTCTTCCACAGCCAACAATGAACCATTGTGGGCTCCACCTTTCATTGGTGGAACGAGCAGGTCCGGCTCTGATTTGTTCTGCACCTTTTCATACCTCTCAGCACCTTTCCCCTCTCCCCTGACTCTCAGTCTGAATAGACAATAGAGAATAGGTGCAGGAGTAGGCCATTCGGCCCTTCAAGCCAGCACCACCATTCAATGTGATCATGGCTGAGTTACTCCACATTGAGTTACTCCAACATTTTGTGTCTATTAAGGGGACATGCACCGAGTAACAGTGGATATACACAAAAGGGTATGAACAGTGAAACTAGCAGGATGACGAGGGTTGGGGAGGGTCGGGGAGAGAGGGAAGTCTAGGGTTACTTGAAGTTAGAGAAATCAATATTCACTTTGCTGGATTGTAAGCTGCCCAAGCAAAATACGAGGTGCTGTTCCTCCAGTTTAGTTTTTTTAGTTTAGAGATACAGCGTGGAAACAGGCCCTTCGGCCCACATCGAGTCCGCGCCGACCAGCAATCCCCGCACATTAACACTATCCTACACACACTAGGGGCAATCTTTACATTTACCGAGCCAATTAACCTACAAACATGTACGTCTTTGGAGTGTGGCCTGTAATTAAGGTCCCGTTTAATTTAGTTTAGTTTAGAGATACAATGCGATCAACCCGTTGGCCCACAATGGAATGATGGCATTCATAACAAGAGGAGTTGAGTATAGGAGCAAAGAGGTCCTTCTGCAGTTGTACAGGGCCCTAGTGAGACCGCACCTGGAGTACTGTGTGCAGTTTTGGTCTCCAAATTTGAGGAAGGATATTCTTGCTATTGAGGGCGTGCAGCGTAGGTTTACTAGGTTAATTCCCGGAATGGCGGGACTGTCATATGTTGAATGACTGGAGCGACTAGGTTTGTATACACTGGAATTTAGAAGGATGAGAGGGAATCTTATCGAAACGTATAAGATTATTAAGGGGTTGGACATGTTAGAGGCAAGAAACATGTTCCCAATGTTGGGGGAGTCCAGAACAAGGGGCCACAGTTTAAGAATAAGGGGTAGGCCATTTAGAACAGAGATGAGGAAAAACTTTTTTAGTCAGAGAGTTGTGAATCTGTGGAATTCTCTGCCTCAGAAGGCAGTGGAGGCCAATTCTCTGAATACATTCAAGAGAGAGCTAGATAGAGCTCTTAAGGATAGCGGAGTCAGGGGGTATGGGGAGAAAGTAGGAACGGGGTACTGATTGAGAATGATCAGCCATGATCACATTGAATGGCGGTGCTGGCTCGAAGGGCCGAATGGCCTCCTCCTGCAACTATTGTCTATTGTCTATTGTCTATTGCCACAGAGTCCGCTCCGACCAGCGATCCCCGCACACTAATGCTGCTCTGGGGAGAAAAAGATGGGTGACGCTCCGGGTCGGGACCCATCTTCAGACTGACTCAAACTCCAATAGCTCTAGAGACTGAAGAAGGGTCTCGACCTGAAACGTCACCCATTCCTTCTCTTTTGAAGGCATTGACCAAGTCTGCAATCGTTGTTTCAACAGGCAGTGAATTCCACACAACTGTCCTCTATCTAAAATAAAATCAAAATTTTCACCAGACCAACATTTAATGTCAAAGAAATGACACAAAGTGCTGGAGTAACTCGTGGTCTATATGGATAGATGCCGTTTTAGGTCAAGACCTTTCTTCAGACATATGCGTGTGCCATGATAGACACAAAGTGCTGGAGTAACTCAGCGGGTTGGGCATCACATCTGGAGAAAAATGATGGGTGACGATTTAGATCGGGATTGAAGAAAGGTCCCGACCTGAAGTGTCATGCATCCTTTTCCTCTGGAGATGCTGCCTGACCCGCTGAGTTACTCCAACACTTTGTGTCTATCTTTGGTGTATACCAGCATCTGCAGTTCTTTTCTTATTCTAGAGACTGGTGTTCTGTGGCTGTAGTAACTCAGACATTGGATTTTGATCAACGTTTTGAACAGGCGCCAGAGAGAGGTAACATTAAGTGTCGCCCTCTGCCCTTACTGTGGTCGATGCTGTACATCAGAGCTCAGTCTCGCGAGTAACAAATCACAAGATATTTGCATCGACCCTGTCAACGTCATAACGGACGGCCTTCTTCAGACTAAGGTTGGGAGACAGCACACGCACCAGTCTAAACATCACAACTGATGGCCAGATCACTTGCTAAAATAGCGCGTCTCTTGCCAAATTTAAGACACTACGCCGTCTTTTCTCAAGTGAAAGTTGAATAGAAATGGCCGTCAGATAAATTCGGGTCAGCCAGGAATGAAAGAAATTATGGCTCCTCTCCTTGGAGCGAAGAAAGTTGAGCGGAGATTTGATGGAGGTTGACGTGGTCACGATGGGGTAGATCGAGGGAAGCCGCTCATGTTAGTCAATGGTTGAAAAACATATCTGTTTAGTTTAGTTTAGAGATACAGCGCGGAAACAGGCCCTTCGGCCCACCGGGTCCGCGCCGACCAGCGATCCCCCCACATTAACGCTGCCCTACACACACTAGGGACAATTTTACATTGATACCAAGCCAACTAACCTACAAACCTCTACGTCTTTAGGAGGAAACAGAAGATCTCGGAGGAATCCCGCGCAGGCCACGGGGAGAACGTACAAACTCCGTACAGACGGCACCCGTAGTCGTGATCGAACCGGGGTCTTTGCCACTGTAAGCGCTGTAAGGCAGCAACTCTACCGCTGAGCCACCATGGCACCCGAATGTGTAGAAAAGAACTGCAGATGCTGGTATACACCAGAGATAGACACAAAGTGTTGGAGTAACTCAGCGGGTCAGGCAGCATCTCCAGAGGAAAAGGATGCATGACACTTCAGGTCGGGACCATTCTTCAATCCCGATCTAAATCGTCACCCATCATTTTTCTCCAGATGTGATGCCCAACCCGCTGAGTTACTCCAGCACTTTGTGTCTATCATGGCACACGCATATGCCTGAAGAAAGGTCTTGACCTAAAACGCCATCTATCCATATAGACCACGAGTTACTCCAGCACTTTGTGTCATTTCTTTGACATTAAATGTTGGTCTGGTGAAAATTTTGATTTGATTTTAGACAGAGGACAGTTGTGTGGAATTCACTGCCTGTTGAAACAGCGATTGCAGACTTGGTCAATGCCTTCAAAAGGGAATTGGAAGATATCAGAGAGAAAATCATTTGCAGTGGGATAGGATGGATAGGATTACTTTATGAGGAGTCAGCATGGACTAGATGGGCCGACTGGCCTACTTTCCACACAATTCTACAATTCTTTTTATTTTCGGACACAGTGAGAGCTTCTGATGATGTACCCTTAGCTATTTTCATTTGTTTAGAGACACAGCGCGGAAACAGGCCCTTCGGCCCACCGGTTCCACGCCGACCAACGACATTAACACCTTTCCACACACACACTAGGGACAATTTTTACATTTGCCCAGCCAATTAACCTACATACCTGGAAGAGAAGACTGATCTCCCGGTGGCCCAGCACTTTAACTCCCCCTCCCATTCCCAGTCTGACCTCTCTGTCATGGGCCTCCTCCAGTGCCATAGTGAGGCCCGCCGGAAATTGGAGGAGCAGCACCTCATATTTCGCCTGGGCAGTTTGCGGCCCCGGTGGTATGAACGTCGACTTCTCCAACTTCAGATAGCTCCTCTGTCCCTCCCTTCCCCTCCTCCTTCCCAGATCTCCCTCTATCTTCCTGTCTCCACCTATATCCTTCCTTTGTCCCCACCCCCGACATCAGTCTGAAGAAGGGTCTCGACCCGAAACGTCACCCATTCCTTCTCTCCCGAGATGCTGCCTGACCTGCTGAGTTACTCCAGCATTTTGTGAATAAACCTACATACCTGTACGCCTTTGGAGTGTGGGAGGAAACCGAGGATCTCGGAGAAAACCCACGCTGGTCACGGGGAGAACGTACAATCTCCGTACAGACAGCAGCCGTAGTCAGGATTGAACCCGGGTCTCCGGCGCTGTATTCGCTGTAAGGCGGCAACTCTACCGCTGCGCCACCGTGCCACTATTGTACACTATTTGCGTACAATAGCCTCTTTTCAAAATGCGAACACTCTCATTACTAAACCAATTGTAGGTTAATTGGCTTCGGTAAAATTGTAAATGGCTTGTATACACTGGAATTTAGAAGGATGAGAGGGGATCTTATTGAAACATATAAGATTGGGTTGCCAACTGTCCCGTATTAGCCGGGACATCCCGTATTTTGGGCTAAGTTGGTTTGTCCCGTGTGGGACCGCCCTTGTCCCGTATTAGGCCGCCGTCGACCCCACGGGCCGGGAGGCGGGTTGCTACGCAAACTCCGTCAGGCGAACACACTCCGTTAGCCTACACTGTCACAGCCCAGGGGTTTGTAGGTTTAAATGGCTTCAGTAAAAACTGTAACTGTTCCCTCGTGTGTGGGGCGGAGCTGGTGTACGTGGATCGCTGGTCGGCGCGGAATCGGTGGGCCGTTTCCACGCTGTATCTCTAAACTAAATTAAACTTGACGTTAATAAACCAAACCAAACTAATAGACTAGCATCGGCTCTGGTGTTTGACACAATGATTTATGACTTTTAACAAAGGTTTAGGAAATCTGGTGATTGAACAAGCACATACAAATTCCAGCTGTCATTCCAAATTGCTTCCTTTTCCCAAATACAGTGACAGAAACATGAAGTCATCCAGTACATGTTCGCTTCTATTAATTAGAAAAGACATCGTTTGATTGTGCCGAAACCTACTAAACAAACTGATAGTTTGTCACAACTCACACAAACTATCTCCCCCCTTCCCTCCCCCCCAAAGCATCTTAAAAACATTGACCGGGATATTTTATCAATTTGCTGAACAGCTTGGATCTCAATGGGTAGATAGTAATCTGCCCTTTCTAAAGTCCCCTCCTGGTTTAGTCATTATAGACAATAGACAATAGGTGCAGGAGTAGGCCATTCGGCACTTCGAGCCAGCACCGCCATTCAATGTGATCATGGCTGATCATTCTCAATCAGTACCCCATTCCTGCCTTCTCCCCATACCCCCTGACTCCGCTATCCTTAAGAGCTCTATCTAGCTCTCTCTCTTGAATGCATTCAGAGAATTGGCCTCCACTGCTTTCTGAGGCAGAGAATTCCACAGATTCACAACTCTCTGACTGAAAAAGTTTTTCCTCGTCTCTGTTCTAAATGGCCTACCCCTTATTCTTAAACTGAGGCCCCCTTGTTCTGGACTCCCCCAACATTGGGAACATGTTTCCTGCCTCTAATGTGTCCAACCCCTTAATAATCTTATACGTTTCGATAAGATCCCCTCTCATCCTTCTAAATTCCAGTGTATACAAGCCTGCCATTCTGCCGTGCCTGCGGATGATGCCTTCATAGGAGTTTCTTGGCATACCCATCACGCAAGCTTACCCACTGAAGCAAAATGCCAAGGCGAAATTAGGGGTGGCACAGTGGCACAGCGGTAGAGTTGCTGCCTTACTGCGCCAGAGACCCGGGATCGATCCTGACTATGGGTGCTGCTTGGATGGAGTTTGCACGTTCCTGTGTACTGAGTGGGTTTTTCTCCGGGTGCTCTGGTTTCCTCTCACATTCCATAGACGTGCAGGTTTGTGGGTTAATTGGCCTCTGTTAATGCCCCTAGCGTGTCAGATAGGACTATTGAATGATCATTGGTTGGCCCTGACTAGGTAAGGAAGGGCCTGTTTCCATGCTCTATCTCTAACCTAAACTCAACTAAACTCAACTCAACTCAACTCAACTCAACTCAACTCAACTCAACTCAACTCAACTCAACTCAACTCAACTCAACTCAACTCAACTCAACTCAACTCAACTCAACTCAACTCAACTCAACTCAACTCAACTAATCTAAACTAAACTAAACTAAACTAAATAGAGCTTTCATCAGCTTCCTAATCCTTCAGCGATCAATTCAATAGACAATAGACAATAGGTGCAGGAGTAGGCCATTCAGCCCTTCGAGCCAGCACCGCCATTCAATGCGATCATGGCTGATCACTCTCAATCAGTACCCCGTTCCTGCCTTCTCCCCATACCCCCCTCACTCCGCTATCCTTAAGAGCTCTATCCAGCTCTCTCTTGAAAGCATCCAACGAACTGGCCTCCACACCTTCACCACTCTCTGACTGAAAAAGTTCTTCCTCATCTCCATTCACCAAAACCAAGGCCACTAAACTTCTATCCACTCACAATAAAACACCTTGTTGTGCACTGTGACAGGGACAATTCTCCCACCAGTTTTTGTTCTGACTGTCAGATTAACGTAATTGAAAGACCAGAGCTTATTCTTCTTTTTAATGAATAGAAGCATTGTATCAAGTGAGCAATTAAGAGAGTGAGATTAGTTTACAGTTCAGTGATAGAGCGTGGAACCAGGTCCTTCGGCCCACCGTGTCCATGCTGACCATTGATCATCCATTAAACCACTAGTTCTGCATTTACAGACACAACTTGCACACTTACAGAAGCCAATTAACCTACAAAACCCACACGTCGTTGGGATGAGGGGGGGGGGGGGGGGGGGGAAACGAAAGCACCCGGAGGAAACCCACGCGGTCACAGGGAAACCACAAACTCCATACAGACTGCACCTGAGGTCAGGATCGAACCCGGTTCTCTGGCACTCTGAGGAAACAGCTCGACCCTAGAGACACAAGAAAACTGCAGAAGGTGGAATCTGGAGCAGTGCGGAGGGAACTCAAAGTGTCAGGCAGCATCCATGGAGGAAATGTTTAGCTTAGTTTAGTTTAGAGATACAGCGCGAAAATACAGGCCTTTCGGCCCACCGAGTCCACACCCGCACAGCGATCCCCCACACATTACACTACCCTACACAGACTAGGGACAATTTACAATTACACCAAGCCAATTAACCCATATGCCTGGGCGCGTCTTTGGAGCGTGGGAGGAAACCGAAGATCTCGGAGAAAACCCACGCAGGTCACGGGGAGGAGAACGTACAAACTCCGTACAAACATTTACGCCACTTAACCTGAAAACCTGTACATCTTTGGAGTGTGGGCGGAAACCGGAGATCTTGGAGAAAACCCACGCAGGTCACGGGGGAGAACGTACAGACAAGCTACCTCTTTGGTGACCCCTCGGACTATCCTTGATCGGACCTTGCTGGCTTTACCTTGCACTGAGGAGGTAGTTGAGGCAGGGAAACTATCCCAATGTTTAAGAAACAGTTAGACAGGTACGTACATGGATAGGACAAGTTTGGAGGGATATGGGACCATGCGCAGGCGGGTGGGACTAGTGTAGCTGGGACACGTTGGCCGGAGTGAGAAAGTTGGACCGAAGGGGACTGTTTCCACACTGTATCACTCTATGACTCTCTCTGACTCTAAACTTTATTCCCTTTGTCATATATCTAAACACTGTGAACGGTTCGATTGTAATCATGTATTGTCTTTCTGCTGAATGGATGTCATGCAACAAAAGCTTTCAGTCTACGTGACAATAAACGAAACCAAACTAGACTAATCGAGCCATTTACAGTGTACATGATAAGGAAATAACATTTAGTGCAAGGTAAAGCCAGCAATGCCCGATCAAGAACAGACCGAGGGTCTCCGTTGGGGTCTCTGGTAGCTCAGGACCGCTCTCTGGTTGCGGTAGGATGGTTCAGTTGCCTGATAACAGTCGGGAAGAAACTGCCCCTGAATCTGGAGGTGCGCCTTTTCGTGTTCTAAAGGCCTGTCGCTCGCTGGAAGCTTTCGACACTGGATCCAGACACAATCATTTAGAATTCACAACCGATAGAGTTGCGTCATTGCTGTCCGCTGGCTGGCGGCATTGAGGAGGCAGGAGCATCGCACCCAGCGGGGGCTGAACGTTGCATTGACAGCTGGGGTGAACCCAATTCCCACGACCTCCACACAACCCTTTGTAAATAAAATTGGCACTTAAGCCTGTTGTCATCTGCAGAAGAAGGGGAGGCTGCTGAAACTTGTATGTACACAGCCAGCAAGTGTGTTCGCCAGTCCAACTGAGGTAAATATTCCTCAAATGGCCAAAAACAATGCTCTGCCAAGCTGCAATTATTCAGAAGTATTTAATTCAACGCTCCAAAGCCTAAATTCACACTGCCTTCTCCTCATAGTAGTTTTAAATTATTGTGCTGGAGGCTTTTTAGAAGAGACTAGTTTAGTTTAGTTTAGTTTAGTTTAGTTTAGGTTAGTTTAGTTTAGTTTAGTTTAGAGATACAGCACGGACACAGGCCCTTCGGCCCACAGAGCCCATGCTAAACAGCGATCCCTGCACACTAACACTATCCTGCACACACGAGGGGCAATTTACATTTATACCAAGCCAATTAACCTACAAACATGCACGTCTTTGGAGTGTGGGAGGAAAGCGGAGCTCCCAGACAAAACCCCACGCAGGTCACGGGGAGAACGTACAAACTCCGTACAGTCAAGTACCGCGGTCAGGATCGAACCCGTGTCTCTGGCGCTGTGAGGCAGCAACTCTACCCGCTGCACCACCTTATTTAAAATGAGATCGGTTTAAGGGGCACATATACAATGTTATCCACCGAGTGCCACGTCATCAGCTGGATAACATGGTGAAGTAATTTCTCAGCAGATCTTTCTTTGTGTATTCTCCTGGATTTGCTGGGGTTCAGAGACCTGAATTTGATCCTGACCACAGGTCCCGA